>NC_139935.1:5480192-5615192 GCF_963514095.1 Eutrigla gurnardus | reverse complement strand
GGATTAATTAGAGCCCATCCACGGCATGCGCCGACGGAGGGAGGGGGGGAGTTAGCTCTCGGATGCTGACGCTCGTTTTGGAAAATTACAATTACTTTCATTTTTCCCGCCAATGCCCAAATGTCTTGTTTTTCACAACTTTCATTTAAAAGGTTGCCCTGTTTTCTTTTCCTTGAGACTGATTTGTGTACGCTGAGGGCTCACTTTGCTACAAATTCCTATTTCCCACTCACTTGAACACAGCACCCATTGTTCATTTCTGCTATTTCTTTTGGAAGGGATTCGTCTCAAGGTTAAGTTCGGCTAATGTGACACTCTTGTGCTTGAACATCCAGAAAATGGATTCAAATGGATCCATTTTTTTTAACATTTTTGCAACGAAAATCTGCCGACAAAATAAAAACATCAAAGTTTTATCGCGCAACTTGTTATATTACGTGTCAAAGGAGGGGGAAACTCCACGAGACGGGGAACATATTCCAAGGCTGAGGAGAAAACACACAAAGTCTCTCCGTCAACAGAAGTTATCCCTCAGATGTTCTGACGTTACATCTCTCTCTTTAAGAATAAACCCTCCTGAGTCAGCCAGATGGCTTCAAGATTTTTTTTCCTTCCTCGTGGATTTTTGAAACTCCTCGCGATGAGCTGTCGCAAACGGTGAGCAGGTGCTGCGTTGACTTGCGCCCCCGTATGAGAAACTCACATCGTTGGCGATGGATGGATGGATGGATGGATGGATGGATGGATGCTGTCTTGTGAAATGCAAAGTCTTCACATCTCACTCCGCTGCAGACCGTATCGTCTTCTCCTTCTCACCTAATTAATCACGCGATTTGGACTTCACAAAAAAACAGTTGGCAAGCTGAGAGTGAGGTGCCTCTCTCTCCCCCTTATCACTCCCTGTCTCTCTCCCCCCTATCTCCCTCCGCCGTGATTGTGACACGCAGGCAGGTCCGTTTTTCACAGTCCAGATATTTCACCCATTGTTTAATCGGCTTCACAGAGGGCCCCTCTTTATCACCTCGCCTGTGTGTGTGTGTGTGTGTCATTAGGTCAGACATGAACAATCGAGCGCCGCTGACGGAGCGGGGCTTGTAAATCAGAGGCCGCTGAAGGGTGCGTCTCCTCCCTCCAGAGATGAATGGAGTAATGGCCTTTCATTAATGGGCTGCATTGTCGACTCTTAAGCGCAGCCGCATTCACACCGCTCTCAAAAAAACCACATATAAACAGTTAAAAACACACACACACAGAGCTCATATCCTCTCATGCTCTTTAATGACGGCACTTAGAGGAGCAGAGGTGTCGCCGCCGACACGGTGATGGATGGTTATTTTTCAAGAAGACGTTAAATTTAACACTCAGCCGTGTGTGTGTGTGTGTGTGTTGCAAGTTTTGTCATCCAAAGTGGATGCTGCTTGTGTACGAGATGGGAAAAAGAGAGGATGAGGAAAAGGAGGTGAGGTAGAAGAAGGATGAGAGAGGGGGTATAGGAAGGATTTATAGGTGTAATAATAAAATCTCAGCGGCTGGGTCATTGACACTGAGGCATTTTCCCCTCATCCTCCTCCCATTATGAGACGGATGGAGCAGGAGGGAGTAAGCGCAGCAGCATATGGGCGGGAGAGGACGGCAGGCTGTTGTGTTGGAGCGGTGATCGCTCGGCGGGCATCCGCACACATCACGCCGCATTAAACGCTTCCGAGGATCCGTTTCACACAAGTCGGTGGTTTTCGTCTTGGAGAGCGAAACGTGACAAAACGAGCCCACGGCCGCCAGCTAGCGATTAGTCCCGTCAGCCGATTGGTTGCATATCTTCCTCTCTAGGTTTCCTAATAAACATTCACCACCATAGACTGTACTCAATATATATATGGCAATTAATCCTCCCTTTGTTGATATTTCACCAAACTCACAGCTTTTATCAGGTGTTGGTTCAGGTCTAGCAGTAGCAGGATGTGGTTCAGGTCTTAGGTTTAGGCCTGTGCAGAACACAAGGTAATGTGTTGCTAATGAATGAAACACGGTCTGCCTTTTATCAGCGAGGCCATCGCATCGCCACTTCCTGATTATCCGCGCCGTTGTAAACATCTGAAACGAGGACTGTTTACAGTTGATTTCTTCATATTATCCGTCGCCAAGGTCACCAGTGCTTTCAGCGGAGTCGCTCTCCTCCCCTGCGTTCGAATTAAAGCTGTCATGCTTCAGTCTGTACTGTTAATGAAGGAGGCTTTGCTCAATTGGTCGTATTTGCGTAATTTAGTGCATATTTACGCACTTCTCTGCTGCTTTCATGGAGACAAATTACTTTGTGTCCTTTTTAAAAAGTTGTTTGCAACTTTCCTGGTTATTGCGCGCTGCTTTATTGGTCCCGATCAGCTGGTTTGAAGGGTCAACGCGTCCATCCGCTCATCCGACCCGGCTCCAATAAACCGCCGTCTTCATTATGTTCCAGAAAGCCTCCCTCACAAACAATGGCAGGTTGCCACAGACGCTGCTCATTGGCCGCCGCCGTGCAACAAACACCTGCCATTTGGTAATTAACACCTGCTGTGAGATAAAGACACCTGCTTATTTTACGGTGTCAGAATTGAATGTAATGAACGCTCGTAATTTACATCAAAATATAATTATTTAGAGAATTTTATCTCAGTTTTGTTACTGGCTTCATTGGATTTAGTACGATAACTTACTTAGTCATTGAACTTGACTGGGGAACCCGGCGTGTATATGATCTGCCAAGCTGCAGTGGCATTTTACATCAAATGTCAGCATTTATCATTTGACATTTTTCACGCTCCCAGCTGTGCCGTGGTGGCGTTTCAACTCCCGAGTCCGGGAGGGTTTCACCTGAAATGCCACCGCCGGGCTGCAGAGAACCAACCTGGCACATTCAGCATGCTCACAGTGCATTAATGGTGCAGCATCACTCGCTACCAGCTGTTCAGAGAAGAACTTAAGTTGAACTCAAGGGAGGGTGAATTAATTCATCCACTTCTCCTCGGCTCATCTTCACGCTCGCTGGACTCTCCTTTTCTGGAGGCTCGCAATCTAACAAAAAAACATGCAAACCAGAAAGAAACGCAGAAACACACGATTATGGATTAAGCTGCCATTAAGTGTGCTGCAAAACACTCCTGATATTGAGGCGCGCCGCTGTTTTTGCAGAGCTTTTGACCTCTGCACTCAAGATCATCGCCTCCCTTCTCAACCTTTCATCACCAAAAAAAAAAAAGAAGTGTTGGCGCGGCGTTGCCCTCGTGTTCACCCGCTGTTGTATTTCAGACAAGAGAGCAATTGAAATATATGCTAATCCTCCGGCTCGTTTTCACTGCTATCCCACGGCGCGGAGCGGCACAATATTTCCACAGCGATATCGGACATTTTTAAGGGATTAAAGGGGGAGGAAGGGGAGGCGGTTGGGGAACCCCAGGGCTGCTTTACACACACACTACATCAGCTGACAGCGAGGCACCTTAAAGGGCATGTGTTTAACCGAGATGTATGCGCTGACAGTAATGTGGGAGACGGTGGGAATCCAGATTAGAGGAAAGGACCCATGGGGGGGTGCGAATGAGAGATGGGTGGGGGAGGAAGTCAGACGGAGGGAAGATGGTCTCTGTGAACGCCTGATAACCCGTTTTCTCACTGCGCCACATTTCACTTTGAAGCCCGGCCTATTGCACGGAAGCGGAGATTTTTGCAAGAGTTTTCTGTTCGCTCCCCGCTGATTCCTCTTTAATCTGGGCGTCTTGTTTTGTAAAGAAGGCTTAATTTCAGTCGGACACTGGTGAAGGCGATACCAAGAGCCCCCCCCTCCCCCCACTTCCAGGATTGACGGACACAGTGGGCGGTTATGGTCGCCGCAAAATAGAGATCTCCACAATGTGGCACCCATAGGGAGCCAAAGGGGCCTTTTGGTGGCTTTTGTCGATGTTGTCTATAGGCGGGGTTTGTCACTGTCAGGGGCCCTGGGAACAGAGACGTCAGAGGGCTTAGGGGCCACAGGGTGTAATAGCAGGAAGTAGAAGAGGAAAGTATTTATGGATGTGTTTGTATGATTCTTGTGTATTTGTCGGTGTGCACAAAGAGAGAGAAAAAGAGCCCATCCATCGTGGTTGGAAGCATGGCCCCGACAGAGGGTAATGGCCCTTATTCTAATCCTCTAAAAGATGAAGGGTACAAGAGGTTCAAGTGCACAGAGACGAGAGGGAGACAAAAAAAAAAAAACGAGGCATCCCACGCCTCATTGAGTCTTCATTCAGAACGGCCGGCACTTCATTAAAAAATGAAGGCGTCTTCCGCTGCAACAGGAAAAAAAAAAAAAAAGGGGGTCCGCTTGTTGTTCACACTCCATCACGACGCACAGAAAGCCCGGAGAGTGTATTTGCTCGATCGCAGCGGAGCGTGTCCCGGAGAGGCGTGCGCATTTGTAATTTATGATAATTGTTCTCTCCAAAAGTGTAAATATATTATGATGGTTGTTTCCGGGAGAGAGAGCACACACACACACCAGCCGATGTGACGTTTCATCAGATGAGGGCAGAGAGAAATTGCTCGAGCAAAAATGTTTCTGACGCCGGTGAGGAGAGGAGAGCGGAATGTGGTGTCAGACAGTTGTACTTTCATGCGTGGATGCCTTGTAGACACATGCAAGCCCCCCTGACTCCAAATAACTCAGCAGCGACTCGTCTTTTCGTACTTCCTTCAACCTTTATTCATCCAGTAAGTAATCAAGTGCAAAGTAAGGACCTCAAAATGAACATGTTTTATCGGTTCTTTCTATATTTTTCTGGACTGAAAAGTCAAGCTCAGGAAATGGAAAAAGTGAAGCCAATGAGGGAGTGCCTTAGACTTAAACATTCTGGCCATCAGGGGGCGACGTTTTTACGTCCACATATGGTCACTTCCTTCACTTATTTGTGATGTTTTTATTTGAAAGCCTGTGGTTCACCGCCACTACTCTACAATAGCGATTAGGAATTCCAATGAGCTGTAACACTGACCTCTATTCGCTAACACGCTAGCTTGTATGAGCACTGAATAATGTACCTTTGCTACCAGGTGTTTCTGTCACTCGGTTCAAGGTGCATTTTGTTTTTCCTCTTCCTTCTGTCGGAGAGTACAAAAGCACCCCAGTGCATTTTTTTCATCCCAGCCTCTATTCTGCCCGTCTCCATCCTCCACACATTGATCGCTCCCAGACCTTTCACCCCCACCGTGAGTAATGGAATTGCCCGACGTGGACGCAGGCCGCGGTCAAGGTCTCGTAAATGTGCGCCGCATGTTTGCGCCAACTCGCCGATCAATACCTCTCCTGCTCCGGCGGAGAATGGAGCCGTTGTTTCGTCCTGTTATTTCTGTGCTGCCCTTGAATTTTCAGCCGAAACCAGACGGCTCGAAAGAGCAGAGGTTTATTTCCCAACTCTTTTCACAAGAAGAACTCGCTTCTGAAAGATATATGCCCTGTTTTGATGCTCGCTACAGATTTCAAATTCTGTCTTGAATCGCCAAACACTGTTCAAACAGGTGGAACGTGGTGTAAAGATGATTCTTGATGTATTTTTAATTAGTTTATTTCAGAATAAGAAGCGTTTGAACACAGTGGACACCTGCTCTTACAAAATGTCTGCTGGCAATCTTGTGAGTCATCTTAGATCCTCTCTTGCAAAAACACTTCTTTAAGGAGTGACTCATCGGTGCTTTTGAGCTGCAGACATGTCAGGTTTGTTCCCTCATTAATAAGCAAAGAGAAAAAAATTAAAATTCTCCCGCAAAACCCCCGACTCTCCCAATGGCGGATTGAAATAGAAAAGGCTTGGGCTCGATCTTGGAGAATCGCTGGAGCGCGATGAGATGATATATCACTCAAGAGGCTATCAGATTTCATTCTGCCAGATGGGACCGGCATGGGGAGGGACCGGCCGGGTGACGGGGTGATTGTGGTTGGAAAAAAGGCAGCGTGGTTTACAGGGAGTGTGAGATGGGGGAGTGCCGTGACCGTCTCTCATGGTGGTTTCCACTGTGGAGCTAGCCTTTGGTCCTAGCCGGGTTAGCTTAGCTTCTATCCCAGCTCTCCTCGACTTAGCTAACAGATATATATGTAAAGCGCTCCAGTAATAAACACTAAAAAACTACAAATTAAGACATTTTGCAAGCATTTTTAGGTATTTTTCTGATTTTATCATAGTTGGATTTTTGTTTTACTGGCATTTATTTATTGGAGTTTGATTTTCTAAATACATGCATGCGAAAAAAAGTGCTTTTTGCTGTGTGGCTGCTCTTTAGGGTTTTTACTGTATCTGACCCGGTGACCTTAACCATCACACATGGAAACAATTCTCCCACACACACGTAGAAGCCAACACCAACGCCAGGAATCTGGACTCCCCTGAAATAGCTGTGCCATGTTGATGACACACACTGGGAGAAAGCGCCCAGAATAGCTGCGCTGCTACGTCCATCGAGTTCCACTGCCCTGTGGACACAAACACACAGATAACCACTCCTATTTGCCAGAATCTCACTGAGACTTCTTCTTCCGTTTTCAAACTTTCCTCCCATTAGTCTGATTCGGTTGTTCGGCGAACACCTCGTGCCATTCAATGAACAATACGAGTTTCGGGAGCTCGCAGCTAATCCCTCAGCTGTTTGGGAGTTGGCAGCCAAAACACTGGAATAGTGTGCGCCCCCGCCAATTGCAGCACAGATCAGATATCAATTTGTCAACAGCGCTGGCCAGTCAGCTGGCCCGGCTGGCTGGTACAGAGCCTGGAGGCAGAGGTGAGTCAGCAACTTAGACATGAAAGGGTGGAGCAGCTCCAAAACTTTGACTTTTACAGAAAAAGTTCTGCAAGTTGAGAAAATGTCCACTATGACAATCTGACAAAAATAGCTTCCCCCCTGTGGAAATGGACGTTTTTACATCACTTCTTACCATTTTCTCACTAATTCCTATCACAATACAATTGGTGGTTTTATAACAAAGGTTTGGATGCAGATATGTGGGTGTATTGTGTTTCCAAATTAGCTCCCAGCGTGTGGATTACGATCCATCTCAGCCCCACGGGTGCAGTTCCACACACATTCATAAGATCCTACAGCATAAAAATAAAAAATAAAAAAAAAACCTCCACATTTTCAGTGCTTTTGTTCTTCTTGTTTCCAGTATTTACTCTCACCTCCTTCTCTGAGAACATTGATCTTGAGAATTTGAGTGGGATGGCAGCTTTAGTGCATGCCGGGGAAATTTCGGAGTGTTTACCAGCTCAAGTCTTGGCCTAAGTTTTGAGAACGCTGTAATCCTAGCAGAGTCCTCTGTTCTGAGGAAGAATCGCTGCCATGCCCCGACACCCTCTGGGTGCTTTTTAAAGCTGCATTCCACGGAACAATCCACGAAATAAACACAATTAGCCAGTTCTCCAGCTGAGAATGTGAACGCTTTTCTAGGAAAAACTAAGACTTGAACACGATTCGAAACCGAGCCGCTCTAACCCCCCGGCCCCCGGTCGGAGGGATGCTGGCTCTCATCCGAGCCACTGTGTTCTGGCCCCCGGCCACAGCCTGCTGTTGGGGCCCCCGTCAGTCGGCTCGCAGAAGCCCCTTGCGTGGCACATAGCTGAATTAAAATCTATTATGAATTGTGACAGGGCCATTAAGAAGACGGATGGTCCGAGCCCTCCGTGGGCTTGGCTCGCTCTTTGTCCACTTCTGGGGCCCTCCTTCCCCGACAAAAGCTCGCCCCCTGGCAGCCCCCTGCTGGGCATGAGGCTCTGACCTGAGGTGGTGTGTTTGTGCATGCGTGTGTGTGTGTGTGTGTGTGTGTGTGTGTGACAATTTATGCACAGACAGCTCCGCATTTCGGCTAATTAAGTTTGGGCAGTGAGAGGTTGTGCAGTCGGCCTGTAACACCAGCAGGACGGTGACCAGGTTGGAACTGAGTCACACACACACACACACACACACACACACACATGGTGTCTCTTGGGTTCATGTTAGAGGACAGGAGGTGAGGGACAAATGGGAGTGGAGACATGATGGATGGGAGGGGGAGAGCATCCGGCAGGAGTGCTCACTGCTCAGTGGGATGGATTTATAGATTGGACAGAACAGTAAGTCCTCCTAGTGTGTGTGTGTGTGTGTGTGTGTGTGTGTGTGTCTGTTTGTATGTTCCTGCTGCCTTTGGAGATGCCCTGGTGTGTATGTTCCTTTTGTCTCCACCGCCTCTCCCGATATATGACCCAGGTGTGTTGGTGGAAACGCGGAATTCAAGGTTTCCTCATTGATTTCTGTCTCGTTGACAGAATTGTTTTAATATTCTGTGGAATGTCATCGACCCTACATAGACGGGGGGAGGTCTTTCCCCCCCGTTGAATAAAATTCCTACCCAAGGAGACTATGACACTTTAATTTCTTTCGTATCGTACAAATAATTGATAGAGCGCTGGCACCATAAATATGTGGACCCTCATAGCTCCTGAATGTAATTCTCGACGCGCCTGGAAGGACGAGTGTTGGGGAGAAATTCCCCAAAGAGATCTTGCATAATAAACGAGGCGAAAAAGAAGTTGCAGACGGGTTTCAGGAGCTCGTGCTCATCTATCACCCGTATTGACCAATTACTGTGCCAAGCCGGCCAGCTCCTAATGAGCTGCGGGGGGAAAAAAACACACACACACACAATGGAATAAGAGTCGATATCGGGGCGAATAAATTATTAATAGCTGTCTGAGATTTTTATTTGCTCGCTTGCAGTTGCACTTGGCAGGGGTTGAAAGGAGTGGAGCGAAGAGAGGAGGTGAGGCTGTGGCTTTTCAATTATCTGATTTTTATGAACTCTGTGTGGTCTGTAGCCACCGCTGGACTGGATGGATGATCCTCTGTGTTTAATATATGTGAGTGGAGTTTTTCCCTTTGTTTTGCCTCGTGTGTGTCTGAAAAGTTCTCATTCTGCAGACTGGATCCTTTTTTTTTTTTTGTGATTAAATATTGGATTTTTCCACCACTGCATGGAACATTAATCCAAAATGTAAGTAACTGTAACAGAAAGGTGATCTCACTTTGCTGTCATGTATGACAAAGAGGACACTACATTTGAGAAAGCTGATTTTTTTTGTCTTTCTTGCTTAAAAAATCACAAAAAATAGTCTTTGATTATCAAAACAGTGGCAATTACATACAGAAATGAACAAAAAAAGAAAGAATTCAGCTGAATTCAAAGCATTTTATAGCCGAACAGCACCACATTTCCTGTATTTTGATGATGGTGTCCCTGTCGGTCCACCGTGAACCCATTTGCATCGTTTGACTCTTGGTATCCTGCCATGCCCTCCTCCTCTCTCTCTCTCTCCCCAGCTTCTTTGCATTTCAGCGTACCTGTGCAAGAACAAGTGTGACTCAGCGGAAAGCAACCCCTATACCATTCAGACAAAAGAGCAGCAGAGTGTCGGCCCGCATCAACTTTATTACGCCGCTAATGCACGGCGTTGTGATCGCTATTAACAGCCGCAGCCATCGCTGCTTCCAATGTTCCTCTGGGCTCGCTTTTCCTTAATTTTACAGCAGTTATCATCCTCCCAGTATCGCGTAACGCTGTTTATCGGACTCTCCGTGGAATTCGAAGGCATCATGTTTGTGTCTATTATCAAGAATCTAATTTTTTTTTATTCCACTAAGCTCTTGTGCCTCCTTAACTGCAGAAAACCACTTCTCACCCTCCTTCATGCATAGAAAGTGAGCTCTGCTGTAACAACATGAGCAAAAAATGTGCGTTTGTTCTGGTCAGACCCAGCAAATCTATCCTCAGATGTCACTAATCTGGTCAAAGCAGGGAATATTACAGTCCGGTATAAATAACTCGGACATGAGTCGCCTCCATTTAAGGTGGTCTGTTGAAAACTGTGAAGGGGGGGGGAAATGAAGAGGAGACAGATTATCATCCAAAGTGGTGTGACCTCTGGCACTGTGCCTCTCTCTTGCTATTTCACTGCCTTTAACTTTATTTGGCTGTCGAGTTGAAAGAGTCTGGCTGGCTGTGGCACACACACACACACACACACACACACACACACACACACACACACACACACACACACGATATCCTCCCACATGGCATCATTTAAAACAATCCCGGCAACTAATGATTGTGTTTATCAGGACAACAAAGCCCGCTCCCCGGGCCACAATGGGAGCGGTTCACGCTAACAATCCATTCCACGGCTATTATTGCAGTGATAGGGGTCACCGGGGGTCACGGCCGGACTGGGCACTGGCTTAAATTTAGCCCACATTGTGAACACTTGTCTCCGTCCAAAGCCTTGATGGCGGACGGAGCGTCGCTCCGGTGTTTCGGCGCTCCAAGTTAATCCTCTGATAAGGAGTTGCTCCTATTATGAATGGATAAGTGGATTAGTGTTGTAAAAAAAAAGCCCGTAAATAGCGTAGCAGCACGAACACAGCGTTATCTTTGATCCCTGCTGTCGGAATATATGTAAAAAACTGGTGTTACATATTCATAATGGAACGGGGGAGGGGGAGGGAGGATCACCTGACACCCAATTATTCAACTCAACTCTATATTTTAACGATGAATAGAGCATCTGTTTAATAAAGGAAGAAAAACACGTCATTTGATTCCTTAATAAGTGACGGGTCTTGTATAATAGAAAAGGCTGCGTTATTGTTTCTTTTTGAGCCGTCGTTAGCGTCATGTGACCCAGCGGAGTGAAGGCCTCGGCTGTGCTATGTATACTGTGAGAGTGCATGACACCGGCCCTTTCTGGCCTTAGTATTCCCTGCAATTCCTGTTATTCACGCCGCCTGCCAACGAGTCCACACTTCTGGGACTCTGACGAACAACAAGCGTGTGTGTGTGTGTGTGTGTGTGTGTGTGTGTGTGTGTGTGTGTGTGTGTGTGTGTGTGTGTGTGTGTGTGTGTGTGTGTGTGTGTGTGTGTGTGTGTGTGTGTGTGTGTGTGTGTGTGAGATTCTTGGAGAGATGAGGAGGGGGGATGGGGCGGTCCGCGGGGGGCTATGTTGACGGTGATGGTAATGTCTGCTCTGTTCTCCGGGGCTGACGGATGAGTTATTGCACGTGTGCAGTAGCGGCCCAAACAACAAGATTTAGCTCTAACACACACACACACACACACACACACACACACACACACACACACACACACACACACACACACACACACACACAGACACGCACTTGTTCCCAGTGTAACGGTGACCCGCTGTAGAGGTCACTGGTGTTTGCACTCAGCTCTCTGGGCCCGGTCATAATAACGATGAAAAATGGCATCGTGGCACATGGCCTGCACTTCTGTGTGTGTGTGTGTGTTTGTTCCATTTAACACCCTCGCTTCCCCTTCCCCACTCACCCTCCCCTCCCTCCCCTCCTTCCCGTTCTCTCCGCCTTCGACTCGCCGAGGGGAAAATGGGAAACAATCAGAGGCAAATTGCCACCGCCGCCCGCCCGCCCGCCGCGCACAAGTGGAAGGGGAAGTGCGGCGTGCTCTCGCAGGGGCGCTCGCCGCTGCCTGGCGGTGAGCAGCGGCCTCGCTGATGGATGCGAGGCGGGAAAATGATGCACGCTGATAGCACGGCGTTTCCGAAGATAGATTGAGAGCGGTGGCGGCGTCTTCTGCGAAGGCCCCTCCGAATGGGAGCGTTCAGGCTCCGGGAAAATAAAACAATGCGTGACACGCTGCGACGTCGTTTTCTATTTGCGGCGTAATGGAGTGAGGAAGTGACAAAGTGGGGTTCAGAGCGTACCCGGCGATGACGCCTATCAACCAGGAGTCGCCACGTCAGCACCCTCCTAATTTGTGAGAGGTGTCACACAAATTGACGGACGGACGGCAGGGGCCAAAGGTCGAGGGAGTCGGCGTACAGGTGCGCACAGGTTTTGCTGATTGGCTGTTTAGTTTTGTCGAGCTCGGCTGTTCCCCGCCAGGTAGCTCCCCGGCTAACGACTCGCCGTCTCCGCCTGGCTGACAGGCCGGCGTGTAATGAGCTGATTTATGCGTGTGTGTGCACATCTGTATCGGGTGTAGTCGGGGTAGGAGCATGGCAGCTTGTTGTTTTATACACTTGTGTGTGTGTTTTTTCAGTGGGAGAGAGGATAATAAATGTGAGCACATGTGACAGACTACATATCTTTTCATTATTTTGCCTTCTGAGGAATCCAGCCTGCTTCTCTCCTCTCAATAATACATCAGTGAACTGTGGCTCCGAACAATAGCTGTTATGAGTATCTCTCTCCCTCCCACCGTTACAGGTAGCACCTGCCTGCCCACTATGGCCAGATGGACAATGCCCTATAGTGCACCTGCCCTCTCTTGGTGGCACTACCTGCTTCTTAGCCAAGCCTCGATGCTGGCGCCGGAACATTCGCGCGCACAGTCGGAGCGCGTCGACGCTCTCGTTCCCAACTTGGCACGACTTTGCGAGCATATAGGGTACATTTTCCAGCAGGTTGATTCATTCAGTCTTATTATCCAAACACGGTGAACCTCTGATCTCTCGTCCTGAAAGCTGGTGACGTATCCCTTTTTAGGAGCTTTTAGAAGCTCCACCAGAGAGGCGAAAACCCCCCCCCTCGCCGACCACTCTTTTGTGCGTTAACAGCTGAAGGCGACCCCCTCTCCCTGTCCTTGTGACAGCTGGACAGTAAAAGACATTTCAGTAAGTGACTCAAACGGTGGGCCTGTTGGTGTCTGCGTTGGTAAAACAGAGACAAGAAGTCATTCCGATATCCCTCCAAGAGCGAGGGGGCCCCGAGAGTAAAGCAGAAAACCACCGGGGAGGGAGGGAGCCTGAGATAGAGAGGGGGAACAATATTACAGAGGGACAAACTTGGCAATGAACAGGGAAAAAGCTGCTCCTCCACGCTCTGATACCCCCCTGGTCCTCCTGGGGGGTCTGGCACCATGCAGCAGGGTCTATATCTGACCTCATGTGATGCGAGCTGCTTATTTTCCATCTATGTAACGCATTTTTTTAAAAATGAAGGGGGTCACGCGGCTTAAAAAACATTTTTGCGTCGCTAAATGGTTTCATTAACTTTCTTCTTTTTTTTTGGTACCACTCAGAGGACACTCAGACATGGCATTGATGAATTGAAAGAAAATAAATCCTTGCAATGGCCGGCTTCTGTGAAAGTCTTTTTTTACGCAGAACAGGTCGAGAGAGGGGGGGGAGGTGTCGTGTTTCCCTTTGCACCTGCTTTCCCATTAGCTTTTCTCCGTTTCCATTTTTTGTTTGCTCGAATGTGAATGCTGTGTAATATCTGTGTGTCGGTGCTGTTATTAAAGGGTGAAGGTGGCTCCTCCAAGACGTAACCCTAATTTGTCTCCTCGTTTTGGATTCTCCGATATTAGTCGCCTAATTCCTGCTCTCAGGAATACAAATCGGCAAGACAGAAGCCGGCGATGAACAGAGACTTGTTATGTCATGCGTGCGGAGGAGGGAGAGACAGCTTCCCCTCGTCACGACCCTCCCTCGCACCGGTGACAACCGCACGAAAAAAGTGCCTCCGTATTGGGGCGGATGGCTGGGCCGATTGCCCCTTTTTGTTCCGTGACAGATACACTCCACATGTGTCACAGCCGTGGACCCGTCCTCCAGAGGAGATGAGATAGGGAGAGGGAACGGGAGGGTTGGAGCAAGGCCGCCGCTGTCAGCCTGTTTATCACCGCGCATTAAAACAGACGTCGGCCTCCCTCCTCGCTGTCTCTTCCCTGTAAACCCTCATTGTTTCCGGAGGAGGTGGATGTCGAGGACCTGCCTAGCTAAGTGCTTACAGAGCACCGCTCACTGTCACTGTGAGGTGCAGCGGGAACCTGCCATCCTATCATTGCGCATACTACGGATTTTCATCCGGGAATGCAAAAACGGAGCCCGAAGTCTCATCCCGTGTGTCCCAAATTGACGTGGCTACAGCTGATGGGCCTCATTCCAAAACACACAGACGATTATGCCTCATGAAATATTCAGAACATGTAGAATGATATTGCTGGAGGAAGGGAAAAGGTTCAGTCGCTTGGAGAAGGTGTCAATCTGTTGCTTTCTGGTGTCTTAATAAAGCACGGGGGGGAGACTCCCTCCTCTCCTATCACATGGAAGTCAGGGATCCTACCAAAGCATCCCCCTCTCGTGTCGACCTTTTCAACTTTTTCATACAGAAAGAGAATCGAGAGAAGCAGCCCGTGAAAGACGTTCTTCAACTCGGAAATTAAAGAGCCAAACTCCACTTGCATTGAATCGATGGGACTGCAGGTTAACGGGACTGAATCTTAAAATAACATAGCAGGCGTTTTGCTGGAATGGAGGAGGTGCAGTCGGGCTACCCGGTAGACTATCTCTGCTATGTGAGGCGCACTCAGGGGCCGGTGTCAGGGTCACGGTATTTTTAAACCACGCGTGCATTCACTGAGGCAGCGGTCGCCATTTGCCACCTGCTGGACCCCGTCAGCTGTTGAATAGCTGACGGAGGGAGGGAGGGAGGGGGAGGAGGGGCTCTACGGTTTGTTTCATGACTTTATTATTAGCCTCTGAATCTCTCTTGTTTTGAAAATTGGAGAAAGGAAAACATGTGGTTTCCAGAGAAGAAGCCGAGGTTGCGGTTTTACTCCACCCGAGAGAGAGGTGGTGGTAGATCGATGCGTGGCAGGTATTGATGGCGCTTTAGTGGTTATTTGTTCCTGATCCCTTCGGCTGTGGACATTCCTCCCATAGGTGAAGGCATGACGGGGGTCCCTCAGTGCTCGCCACTCTGCCCACAGCTGCGTCTCATAAACTACGCCTTTATATTGCAGCAGCTGGGCCCACCTCCACACAGGACTTAATTGTAACACGATTTCACCCTTCCTGCTCCGGAGGCCAATTTATAAAGCCGCGGGAAGGCCAAGTAATCAATTTCCAAATTTCGGAGTGAAGTGATTTGATTTGCGCCGCATCGACTCGGTTCAAGGATTTTATTTAATTTTTTTTTTTTTCTTTCTCTCGGCTCGCCTTTTTAAAAAGCGTTGCACATTTCAAGGTGTGTCCAGAACGTCAAAGACTCTCTCTTTTTTTTTTTACCCCCTACTTTTCGGATAAGAAAAGATGCAATCTGAGCCGCCCTGTGTTCCCGTCCTTGTTGCTTTTATTACAATTGGACCGCCGGAGCACCAAGGACTGAGAGCAAACAGGCCTTGCAGCAACAATGCATGAGATCACACTTAAAAACGCACCGAGGTTACAGTCTGTACGGTACATGTGATTACGCTGCTTATGCTTTTCAGCGAACTTGCGAAGGGGCAAGGCAGGCTCTTTATCCTCCGTTGCCAAGCAACCGCACAGAATGTATAGTAAACAAGGGCGAGGGGGGGATTTGTGTGTTCGCGTGTGCCAGTCCACTTTTAACTGTCCATGGACGCGACGGGCCATTTTGAAATCAACTCTAGCGTCTAATTTCGGATGAGGTGTGGAGTTGGAGAAGAGGAATCCCATCCTTAATCCTTTGTAATATTCTCCTCCAAACATTTTAATGTATTCCGTAATGACTCCACATTCTTATCATCTCTGACAAGCCGTGCACCTGATTTGATCAACTTGATTCATGAAGTTCATAACAACAAAAGCAGCTTTTTCTCCCTTTTTTTGCGAGATTTTTTAATATCGAATGCATAACACAGTTTTAATTAATACAGTAAAAACGTGGCGGTAGGCAACGTGCTTTGGTTTCGACCGCTCATCCATCTTTTAGAATCTGTTTTTTTTTACTTGAGCTACTTTATAGTCCCGTGGACGGTCATTAACTGAGCAAAGCTACCACAAGCCTGTTCATCACGCCCTCGGGTGGAGCGCAAACACATAAAAAGGCGTTTTTCCCAAAAGTTTCACCCTGTAAAAGAAAATAAAACGTCCTGCACGGCCTCAGTATCTCTAGGAATGAGGGTACTTTATTCATCCCCATTAAGAATACAACATGAAGTACCAGCTGTGATGAGCTGAAGGCCAAAAACAAGGTGTTCACCTTCCCAGAAGCCTGCGTGCTTCGCCGACGCCACGGCAACCGTAGTCCAACCTCACACAGGAAACCATGATGTGACAAGGACGTAACGCGGCTCTCCCTTTGTCTGTTTGATCGACTATTGTTTCGGTCTTTTATGGATCTCACGTCTGATCGGCACCTGGGTCCCATCAAAATCTAATCCAGCTGTTATCCTGGAGGCTGTCTGAGTGGAGAAGTACCATCACTTCTGTATTTCTCACGTGGGAAACACAAAAATCACACACTTCCATTGCATATTTACAAATACTCATCATTGATGAGACAACGTCTAGAAAGCAGAGACGGGTCTGTTTTTTTTTTTCGTCATCTGTTCCCATCTAATCCATTTTTTGAAAATGTTTTTATGTCGTTGATGGCACGCTTTGTGTGCGGTTGGCATTCGCTTCCCGCTGCTGGTTCTACGGAGCCAACATTTTCTACAGCTCCGGGCTGTTTACTCTGTTTTTTTTTTTTTTTTTATCAAAAGCTCCTCCACTCTCATCCAGCACCCTTGTAAGATCCCCAGCAACCCACATATTATGGGCACATTTCAAATCACAGGCTGGGTGAAGTATAAAACACAGTCATCGGACTGTCAGGGGCTCTCTAGTCCCTCTCACTTTTAATTGAATGATAATTTAATTGAAATATGAGGGTTATGATACATGCATTTCTCTGTATAATTATGGGAAACCTACAAATCTCGTGTTATTTCCAAACATAAATGTAAACTGTGTATTTGCTGCTCCGCGATCACTTTCTGATGCACTTAATTAGTCATATTAAGCACATTTATATTCATGGAACGGCCTTGACCTCGGTGTTTGATGGAGCATTGAAAACCACATCCATTATTACCTACCTTATAATATCATTCAGAGGGGACCTTCCTAATTTAAATCACAAAAATCCAGGTCAACCGCTCCATGAATCTCATCACGGAGTCGCCAAACAACTTCAAAGATTTATCGCGTCTCCCTCCCCCCCGCCATGTGCGTCCCGCCATGTCAGCGCGGTATAGATAGACTCCGCCGCTGTTATCGGCGTGAGCCTCTCTGAGCTCCACCTTTTTTTATGCACTGTTGATTGTCATTGAAAGTGGCGTTGGGGTATTGTACACGCTCTGGAGATGGTGCTTCCGTGTGCCAATATGCGTTTTCCTTAGTCAATATGCTTCTCCTTCGATCCCCCTCCATAGCAGCTGGGGACGCCAAACTTTTGCTCGATCAGAGACGACAAAAGCACCTTTTTTTCCAGTCTTTGTTCATTTGTCTGAGGAAGAAGTCACCGGGGCATGTTGCTATTCGTGTTATCCCTTTTCCAGCACTTGTGTGTTTGGGCACGACGCGGGTCACGCCGGGGGGACAGGCGCCGGCTCATTTTTTATCCCTCTCCTGCGTGCCTGAGTCAGGGGAGGCTTTGTCAACCAGCTATCTGCCTGCCAGCGCCGCGCATTGTTATTCCAAAGTACGGGCCGGTTAATATTCCTCTTGTCACCGCGACATGCACCCCGACGCTCTTCTCCTTTGCCCTTTCCTTCTGTCTCCGTCTTTGTCTCCTTCTCTCTTTATCTTGTTCTACATGTTATCTGTTTAATAAAACACTCTATTTTAATAAAACAGAGCTTGTTAAACGCAGGCTCTTTGCGCAGGAAAAGCAGATTGAGCACCGCAAGCAGGTGTTTTGGAGTCGGCCATGTTTTTCTGGGCTAACGCTCAGCATGCAGCGGTGATCCTGACCCCCCCTCCCTCCCCTCCCGCTGTGAGACTCCTGTCAGCAGGAAGCTCGTATCAGCTCGACTCAGCTGAGACAAATGATGAATACCTGCATTAATCTGCCAACGTGGTATTTACAAATATAATGATGAATGCCATCGATGAGCTGGATTTGTTGCTGAGTGATTAGGGCCATTACCTCCGGGCAATTAGCTTTAACACTTAGACGCCGGAGACGCCGGAGGCCTTTTGCCAGATGTATGCGTCCCCTCGGAACTTTTTGAGTGGATGACATGGCTTTCTGTGCCCATATTCCTGAGATTTATTCGCCCGGCGAGAGGCTGGCAGGCTCAATCGCCCCGCAGTAAAGTCTTTTACGCGAGGCGCTGTTCGATTGGGAGCAGCTCGTAACTCAGGCAGTCTATCAAATCAATGGGTAGCGTGTTGAGGGCTGATTTAGGGTTGTAATTAGAGATGTTAATTGTTTTCATTACTCAGGGCTGGGAGGTGGGTGGGTACCACCAAAGGGAGCAGGGAACAGGTAGTTCTGGGGCTGATGAGTGGGTTTCATCACTCAGGGATGCAGGATGACCTCTCCGTCACATACAGATGGGTATCTCCGCTCCGACGTGACCTCCGTGTCCCGCGAATGACCTTTTGTGGCGCAGAGCCAAGGAGGCCACTTTGATATATCGGCTAATAATTAGCATCATTTGCAGCAGACGGGATCGCGATTAGCTAAGCACGGCGCGTCGCAGCCGATGACATTTCCCTCCACCCGCTTAAAGGTTATTTATGAGAGCACATCAAAACAAAACGACTTCAACAAGCTGGAGTGAAGTGAAGTTAGAGGTAGAACACGGCGTAGCGGGGTCGTGCAGCACACGAATGAACATTTTTAAGTGTTTTCTGAGCTCTGTTCTGATGCTAAAACCCGGAGAGGTCCGTTTCACAGTGAAAAGCAGAACCACTCGGTCCCACGAGTGTCAACGCTCATACATATGGTTCTCCCACAATGGTGGTGAATTACACGAGGCCTTGGACGACTGCAGCACCTTTTGTCAGCTGGATACTCAGCCGTGCTTATGATGTGATGAGTCTCTTGGTTATTCATTTCAAAATGTCATGGCAATGAAATATTGTGTGAAATGTATTTGTATATTTCATTTAGTTAGTTAGAATTAGAGAGAAACACGAGCATCAGTAAATCAATATAATTTTTGTATTATTACAAACCTATTATAAACCAAAATACTGCAATTAAGTAAAGTATTCCTTTGGAGGAGTTTATGAGTTATAATGACCTTTTATATTTGTATCTCAACAAAATATAAAGAGGTCTGGGTGTCTTGTCGCTCAAGCCCAGCAGCACCTTATATGTGAATGTGACCCTCGTGACCTTTGGGCTTTGTCTGTGTTGAAAGTTCACACTTGGCTGCCTATTCTTATCCGTTCAGACTAACGAGCACGTCGGCTCACAGCTATCCGTAAGCGGCACTTTTATTGGCCGAATTCGTCTCAGATGTTACTATCTTTGGACATGAGGGGGAGACCTCGGTGACCCCGGAGAGATACCTCCCCCCTCTCACTCCAGCTGAGCGTGATTAAGATGCTTCCCCCCCCCTCCTGCTTTTTCCTGTTCCTTCCTTCTGTGGCCTTCAAACGAAAACCATCCGCAATCCGTGCATCTCAAATGAGCTTCTTCAGACGCCGATTTGTGTTTGTGATCTTTTTTTTTTTGTTTTTTTTCAACCATCTCTCCTCTTCGCAGCCCCTGTGAAGTAATCTGTGGCCGAATGACATCACTCGTTCTCTTTATTTCTGCTTTGTGCTTGAACTAAAAAGGGGGTTAGCCCCTATGGAAAGCATATAGGGGGAGCTTTAATGTGTGTTTTTTTATAACAAAGGGGTCACTCACACTTCTTATCCATGCATCAGATAAAACAAATCTTGCCGAACACCATATAATGGTTTAGTTGAACCGTTACATGCAGCAGTGATGGGGAATCGCAGTCAGGAGATGAGTAGGCATTTGATTACCCCTGCATAATGTTGTAATGCCTGTAATTATGACAGCTGAGGATGGACATCAGGAGTTAACAGACTGAAAACACACAAACACCGGCGCCCGCTGTGCCAGCTCATATAAGTCGAGGCAGTCACCAGAAATAGCCCTGATTGGGCCCTGAATAATTCAATGTCATTTTTTTCCCCTCCTTCCAAAAGGACTGTGAGAGCAATTGATGAGAGCGGATGAATATTTAATGGCTCCGAGTCTCTTGGACAAGCCGGGGCCCGGGATGACAAGCGCCGAGGAAAGAAAATCAAACGGAGAAGAAGAGGGGGAACGAGAAAAGGAGGTTGCGCAGCGAGGGGTAGCGCAAACACTGAGGGCAGATCGGTGTTCAGATGCAGTCAGATCTTTCTGGACGTTTTTTAAAAGCTGCCACTTTCTGTCAGGCGCTTAACTCGCCGTATTGCAGTGACTGCTTAAAAGTTAAACGGAAGTGTTTGATTGCCCTCGTGAGAAAGCGAAGATGATCTGAGATACCCTTTTTTTTCCTCCCAGTGTGCCACATTAATTATTAACCGATGGATGTTGCAGAAATGCATGAAATGTTTTCCACTGCGAGTAAAGTTTTATTTTTCTCTCCCCGGAAGCAGCAGGGAAGAAAGCAGTTTCTCAACTTTGCCACTCCTATTTCCTTTTCAAACATGTTAGGTTAATTTCCCGCGAGATGCAAAAAACTATATGTTATAAAGGGAGCTGCAGTTTTATAGCGATAGAGGATGGAGCATCCGAGCCAAATGGAATGACCCCCCGAGTGTGGAGCTATTATTGAGGTCAAATCAGATTTTTATTTTTTAAATTATACATCACAGTAGGAGGTCAACTCAGGGTACATAAAATACACATACATGTTTAAAAAAAGAAATTCCCCACTCGCTCCACGGGCGATCTTTCCTCCTTCAGGTCTTGGAGCCCGAGGGTTCTCCGGTATCTCAGCTGTTTTCCCAGCACTGTAGTCTTCTTGGCAGAGATCTCAGATGTGGATCCTGGACTCTGCTGGAGCCACTGTCCCAGTTTAGATGTTCCAGCCCTGAATGCTACTCTCCGCGTCTTTTCTAGTTCCTCTTTCACCTCTTTTTCTGGTCTTCCTTCTTAAGCGGAAGACGCTTGTTCGGTGCTATAACAGACAGCGACCCTGTGTATATAAAATGGTGTTGCTCTGTTCTTTCACAGCACAAATCAACGCATTTTTTTTATCAAGGTTCAGTGAAAAGTCTGTCGCAAGGGGAGCAGAATGTCAGCGCTCTGTGTTTCCCTGTATTCAGGTGGCCTTTTACTGTGGGATTTATGAGTCTCTGCTGCTGTCACAGTGTCCTTTTGATAGATGAGAGTTTTTCACACACTCTTCTGTAAGTCATAGCCGAATATTATCCAGCTGCAGGGCCTTGATTAGGGCCGGGAATCGTTAAAAACCCAAAGAATGATACCAATACCCTTAGAGTGCTTCATTCGATAGCCATGTGAAGTCATGTCTGCATCGCGTTGCGTTTTTTTGTCTCAAACAATGGCCATACTACTTGCATCGATCTATGATGACAGTCAGAGCTGTTGCATTGTGGGTAAGTGTAGAATCCAGCGCTTTTGTGGAGCTTGACACAGACCAGGAACTTAAACGTCTATCTAATTGGGCAGCTCAGCCTCTGTTCCATTAATCTGTCTTTTCCACATCAGAGGGGGAAAGAAATGTTAAAAGTTATAAACATGTCACGGATATGAGGCATTGAACAGATGACTGACTGGTGTTCAGCCCACAGAGGCTGTGTTTTTGACTGAAATTAGTTCCCTTACCTTTAGCCCGTCCTCAGAGTAGTGATAATCATGTACTGTGGAGAGCACTTTTTGAAAATGAACAATCGCAGGCTGGGAAAAGGTCACCGTTGTGTTGCAGAAGTGCATTATGGGGAGTGAAATAATTGCTTTTCTCACATTAGTTCTTATTGTAATGAAATCTTGGCAGTGCCCCGACGCTGAATGACGGATCACGCCACGGTTCAATCGCACAAGTGTGGCGGGGAGGGTGGTGGTGGTGGTGGGGGGGGGAGTGTGGCTCACCCAAGTCTCCGCATAAATCATTGGTATCATTTTCAGTCCTCTTAACTAATAGTGCCACTTCCATCGAGGGGTTTGTGTCATTGCGCTCTAATTGTTTTGAAGTGAGCGCTATTGTCTGAAGGGAGAGAATGAATAGAGCCCACTGATTTATACCGTGGCTGGTTTGAAGAGCCGCTGTGCCGCATATTAGAACACCCCCCCCTTCCCCAAAAAAAGAAAATATCCCTCCGTCCGTCACGCCTCGTCTCTGAATGCGCCAAATTTCTTGGCGGCGCTCAGATCTCAGAAACCCAACTGTGTTAATCACGGTTTATGTGTGGGAAGACATCAGACCTCCCTCCACTTCGCTGTGCCTCACCCGACCACACACACACACACACACACACACACACGAGCCTCAAGGGCACCTTTACCATAGCCACTTCCTTTACAACTCTAACCATAGGCGATCAGTTATGCCGCCGTTTCTCTCTGTTGGAGGCATGAATCACTCTATTTTTACAGGAAGTAGACAACTACTCATGCATGCATGTTGCCTACACACTATATCCTCTTATTGACCGGCCGATTGCTTATTTAGAACTTCATAGCAGAGATAGAAGAGGCCCTGATGCGTCTTCTGTGGCCAGAGGCTTTCAGGGCGAGAAATGTGCACCACCATCTTTATACCTCCTGTCTGGAAGCCCCCCCCTTCGCCGGTGGATATTACTTCAAAACAGCTTTTTAAACCGCCGGGGCAAAAGCTCCACGCCGCCACGCTTCAATCCCGGGATAAAAGGAGCAGTCAAGTCGAGAGAGGTCTGAAGAAAAGAGACACTGCAGCACATAGAAAAGGTGAATACGGAGGTTGAGATGAAGAATGGGTAATTACATTTCTCCATCAGCGGCGTCCCCGCTGGAAACCATATCAATCCCGGTGTGTGTTCCATTTGGAAGGGGGAAAATCTCCGGATGTGCTTTTGCTGAAATTAGGGAGATTTTATTTGCCGGAGCGGAGGTGGAGGTGCTGTGACAACGTCTTGTTCAGTGCTCGGAGAAGTTGTGTTAAAGCTGACATCTAGCCTTCACGGTGGGAGTTGTGTGCGTGTGTTGAATTGGAGACGCATTGGCCAAAATGACGATGATTTTGTCTTTTATCGGAAACCAATCCGGTTGCACGTGTCGTAAACTCTTCCTCCAGTCTCGCATCTCCAGTTACAGATCGGACCGTAAACCGCGAGCAGCCCCCGGAACAAGTCTGCTATGTCTGTGTATCTGCTGGCTCCATCATCAGAGGCGGGTAGCTGCAGGGTGCTGACATGGAGCCAATGTACCTCGAGCTGTTTTGGAGACATAAAAAGAACTTTGGCGCCATGGTTACGTGTTTTATTTGGAGGTCTGTTTGTGCATTGTCACGTTGGAACAGGAAAGGGTCTTCCCCCAAACTGTTAAGAATATCATTTCATGCTTTAATATGAAGATTTCCCTTAACATATGTGGACGTTGTTGCTAAATAAAGCTGCGTATTGGTTGGGGTTAGTCACATGCACTTGTAGAGCTTTCTGTTTGTGGAAATGCCTTACTGCACAAACAAATGTGTCAGGTCCATTAGCTTCCTGTCTTTGTCACGCTTGGTCTCACACACACACACACACACCGTCAGCGTCTCACACTTGTTTGGTGGGTCTCGTGTAGAAGTGGCCTCATCCATGCGGAACCTTATCCGTGCCCACTTTTCTCTGTTTACACAAAATCCGACCTTTATGCTAATTACTTTTATGATGATAAAGAGAGCAAGATGATGGGAAGGAGAGGAAGAACACGTCTGCAAACACACACACACACACACACACACACACACACAGGCTCACCCCGTCTTTATGCTGATCACAGCTTTCACAATTAGACAAACTGTGATAACGCCGTTTATGCAGCGGGGAGATCCATAGCAATTATGCTTGGAGGGCATTTCTCCTCTGGCGCAGGGTGGCGGGTGTTGCTTCCCCTTCATACACACCAACACACACACACACACACACTAAACTCCACAGCTCCTCTCTGGAGGTTTGTAGGGCAAGGGTGTGTCCTTGATTCCCTTTTGGGGAAAGAGAGCAAGACAAGGGAATTAAACCATATTCATCGGTATTGGTAGTTTTGGGGGCGGAGATGTGGAAAGGAACCGCAGCTTATTTTCCGGTTGCGAGCGATAGCAAAGTGGATAACTGATGAAAGAATGATAGGTGGCGTATCCCCAGTCTGGGGGGCTCACATTACCTTCTTATCCACACCAGAGTTGCCTCAAAATCTGAGGAAAAAACAAACACCGCGGGTTCTGAAGACAACATCATTTTTATTTTATGACGGTGCCTCGCCAGCCATTCCCCCGCCCCGAGGGCAACTTTCAGTGTGACCCCCTCCCACACGGACGGAGGGGGAAATATTCTGGATGATGTAGCCGATCGCTCAATGCAAACAGACAAATAAGAGAAATAACTCATTGTTTATCCATCAGGACGCTAGTTAGTGCTTCCAGTGCTTACATCCGCTAATCCCCCGTCCCTTAGGGGGGCCCAGTGTTGATGAAGATCGACTTATCCCACCAACCTACATCCCACACACACCTCACTCCCCTCTTCATCCGCCGCCTTGGTGCGCAGTCACGCCCGGTGCAGCGTGAGCTTTGTGTTGGAGGGAAAAGAAGTAAGGAGATAAGATAGTCTTTTGATCACAGGATGCATCCTGCCTGCTGTTCCCCCTCCGTCCCGCGTCAACAGCCGAGGCAGTTGTTGTCTGAGACGCACAAGATTAGAAGTTTGCGTTGAAATAATGCGGCGGGAAAGTAGCCTTGAGGGTGATGGACGGGCGAATGATTTATTTACACATGATCAGGGTTCAGACGCACGGCTGCTATAGAGATCTCTGCTGTCAGTCAGAAAGTTTTCACTTGAACTTTTTCAACCATGAGCTGGTACCATTTAAATTTCCTATATATATATCTATATATATGATCATTTACAAGCATGGATGATTTACTCCAGTGTTTTTAGATCAGTAATGAGGCGTTTGTGTTGACTGGTTTACTGCAGTACGTGTTAAAGCATTAAATGTCAATGCGTCGTGGGGTAATTAAGATATATTTAAATAGGAATCCTGGCCAATATTATCCCGATAATCGTCAAAATGTGCCTAAATCCGGCACTTAAACAAATATATGATGATATATATATGATAGTGAGTTCGACATCTTTTTCAAGTGACTTTTGATGATGAGGAGGGTTTCCACGTGTCCTCACTGTCTGACGAAGATGCAGTTTTAGTATCCACATCTCAGGATTGTCTCACTTTTTCCTCTCTCGCTGTGGCGCTTGGCAGCTGCTCGGTCGCCCACTGCGTCCCCCCCCCACCCCCACCCCCCACCAATAATTCTGGGCCCGGCTGTCTCAGATTGATGCGGAGTGCACCACTCCCAGATGTGGCTATCCCTGCCGCCGCAGTTATTTTGTTTGGGGGGAAGCTGAGTTAATTAGTGGAAGCAACAGCAGCAGCGTGTGTGTGTGTGTTTGTATCGATAGCAGCTCCATCTGTACGCTACCTAATAAATGCTAAGAGTGGAGAGGGGATGCGTTTGCATCTGTGTCCATTAAAATAGCACCAGAGATGGACCCTCTATATTTTAAGATCAATAGCGACCTCTTTCATCTCTCCCCACTTATCTGGGAAAAAAATGAAATAAAGCCACACGTCTCGTCCTCCCTTTCCCCCCCCCTCTATCACTCTCACTCTCTCTTTCATTGCCGTCCAGCGCATTGATGTTACAGATAGCGAAACCTTTCCAGCACCAATCCTCCTGATCTTCTGGCTGATGCATCAGAAGCAGCGTCTCTCTTGTCTGATTCCAGCAGCAATAAAACGCAATATTCCGCCCGTGTAATGTCCACAGATACCGCAGCTTTTTTTCCCCCTCCGCCTTCATATGATATTTGACAGATAAAACCAATCTTTATTCTCATAAAGTGAACACTAAAAAGAATGGGTCCTTCCCAGCAGCTCCTCCTCCTCTGCAGAGTACACAGTGCCATCTAATGAGGGTTCTGTATATTTTCTGAAATGAATGTGGCTGACTAACCGAGTCGCCCTGTCCAATTTGCTGAAAAAGATGCACCTAACTAACCATTCAGTGCACATTACCGCCTAACCTGAGAGCTGTGCATGCTTGGAAATCATTACACCTGACTGGACAATGGAAAAGCACCATCTGTGCAGCATTTCCTCGACTTTTTCGGATGTAGGATCAGGTAAAATGGGATCTGTGTAATACCCGGTATCTCTCTAAGTCCTCAGAGCCGGGCCAGGATCCCTTCTCCTGCGCCGTTTTAGATGGAACAATGCTCTATAGCTTTAGCTAATGAGGCATCAATCTCCCCAGAAAACTATGTTCCAGGAAATCCTGTATTTGTGGGACTGCCTAATTGGGCCGAGACTCTCCGGTCAAACTTCCAGGGACGGCACGAGGCTCCATGTCTGAATCCAGATCCTCTTCCCCCTCCTAATCACCAGCTAAAGGAGAGTGGAAATTTTGCCCTCTGGCGGGAAATAAGACCAAAGTACCTGCCATGCCTTCGTTAGCCGTCTCTCTTCTGATGAAATCGAGGTCTGAATTTACTAATGAGAAATCAATGGGCGCACGGGAAGCACCCCGAGGCCCTCCTGCTCCCGCGGTGTCATTCCTTTATTCCCCACCTCCCTGCCCCTGCCTGGCTCACTTCATCCCCCTCTCCCTCTCACTTTCGCCGTCAATACGTGGCAGCTTTTTCGATATATTCCTCCGATTTTTACTTTATTTCGATAAACATCGCATGTCTTCCTTTGAAATAAAGATCAGAGTGGCTTATTTACTTTACTGGCCTATTTTTTTTTTTTTTGCTCCTGAAATCCAGAGCTTTGAGGAAGTGTGTGTGTGTTTTTAACAAATGCGTAAATGCAGTCTGAGCACAGCGGTGTTGGTGATCCCGCTATCTGCACCCTGCACTGTATCTGTAACTAACAGATATATATATATATATTTTTTTCTTTAAAGGGGGGGAGATTGCTTTTACCGAAACAAATCACCCGACTGACAGGAGGAGACTGTCAAAAAGAAAACTCCTTTTGAAAGGCTGTTAGTTAGCGCGCGACGGGGGTTGAATGCCAACTTCCCAGCTTTTTTTTTCTTTTTTTTGTTTCCCCCTTCTGTTATCACGATGTCCAAAGACACTCCAGAAGGTAGTCACTTGATTGATTCGACTCGCTCGCCGTGACAGTCGTGGAGAAGAGGAGCAAGGTTGCCTGATGGATGCGATACCCGCGCTGTATTTACACCTCACGCTGCATCGCCGCCTGCGAACTTCTCCCCTTGAGGGATATTAATTATAAATACTATGACACTGATATGGTGTTCACTGTCTCTCTCCCTCTCTCTCTCCTCTCCTCTAGGTAAGGCATCCCCTCCTTTCCTCCCCTCCCAGTGTGGTTCCAGAAGGGCCCCTGCAATAGTCATGAGTAATGTATGGCTTATTTAATCGTGATTCATCCTAATTATGTATGATCATCATATGGTAAATTCTGTTTACGCCATAATTCATGAACTATTATGGGTTATTTATTGTGGATATGGTGTCTCGCAGTTGATGGAAATGCAAATGTTGAGTGAAATATAGAAAAAAGAGGGTGTACCAGTGGCTGGTTTGTCTCCTGCATGCTTAAATATGTTTTATTTGGAGATTGTTGCTGAATCAGCCTTGTTGACATGCTATTCTGTAGTTTCCCAAGAGGAAAACACCACTTTCTCTACTCTCAATGCAGTATTAGCCTTTTATTAGACGAGATCCTGCAGAAACTGTAATTTAAAACAAAAAAGTAAGGTAAGATGATGCCTTTTAGACAGCAAAATGCTTACATTTTTCTACAGAATGACTACTTTTACTTTAGGTCTGTGTAGTACATCATAATAAGCACTCTTTCCACCTCTGGTTTTTCATCAAAAAGTATTTTTTATTTATTTTTTTAAACGAGCCGAAGCATCAGCTGTCAAAACCGTGACACATTAGTGACGAACCTGCTAATTGTCCCCGGTTCCTTTTTTTTCCCGAACATTTTTTTTTTTTCGCCTGCCAAACACTTCCCCTAAAACAGCAATCATCAACCACAATGTGCTGATCGAGTGCCAGTCACAAACGTACACTTTACATGACAATCGCCGGCACCTTTTCTGCGCGGCGCAGATAAGAGCGAGGGAAAACGAACTGACCCCCGTTTCTCCCTGTGTTTCCATCAGCGATTAATGAATACCTGCCAAACATTTGAACCTCTCTGCTGCTTGTCATTTTTTTTTTGTTGCTAATTACAGAGCAGTTTGACTTGATAGATGTCTGCACACACACACACGCACACACACTCTGTGGTCGATTTTCGGTGTGATTAGCTACGCGGCATTAGGCGGCAGCCTTGGCTGGCCCTTCCGATGTCGCCGTCAAAGTGGGGTCACCGTGGTCCGGGGTTACGCAGGGGCCGCCATCAATACGCCATTAAAGCCATTTTCTCCTCTTCGATCTATTTTAATGCGAGCTTCATTGGACTCGTGCCTGTTCCCTACAGCAGTAAAGATCACACCCACGAGCAAGTCCTCGGTGGCGGCAGTCGTTTACATATTTCTTTTGAAAGGTAAGATGTTCACTGCGCCATTTGTGGAGTTAATGAGGCTCTAAAGTTGCTGTCAAAGTCACATTTTCCCGTTGCTTTCTCTCCTCTCACGCGGCGCTTTTAATTTGTAAGATCACCAAAACGGGAGCTTTAAGGAGGGCAGGATTACATTTAACATCTCACTGCGATTTCTTTCCTGATGCGCGGATTTCTCCAAGAGAGTTTAAAAAAACCCAACATGCTGTGTTGAAACTGAAGGAATATTTAATTCGCTAGGCTTGGAAAATCCCTGTGTTGCCCCTGCTTGGTGGAAGGAAAGTTTGTGGCAGACGAACACTTGCCACGCCTGAGTGACTCCTCCTGTATTGCTTTCCGTATTGATGTGCTTGCTTTCCACCTAAGGGCTGTTAGGGCTGTACAGAGTGTAGACCACAACTCCCTCAAGCACTGGAGGCTGCAAAATGTGTTCGGATTATTGCCGTCGTTCTTCTGGCGAGGCTTTCGAGATGGCAATGGCGGTCTACGGATATTCATGTTCCCCTGAGGACTCTTTTTTTTGCCTGTAGTGCCATCATCAGGTATTTAAAACCTACAACTTCCATCCCCACCTCGCTGTACTCATGGTAAACATTACACCCCCTAAACGACAGTGTGTCGCTATCGTCACCGCTAGCGTGTTAGCATGAAGCCGTGCAGCCTCACAGAGCTGCTGCTGGGCTCGTCGTATTTTTTATTAATGAGGCTAAATGCAAGTTAATGAATATTTCATGTGACGGCGGACCCTTTTCCCATTGGCTAATTCCAATAACCTCAATTAGCACCGACCATCTCTTTCAAGTTTTTACCTGAAGCCACTTTCTAATAACACCAGGGAGTTCGATAGCATTATTAAGGATAAATAATACATATTGTAATTCTAAGGGGTGTAATCTGGCACATAGATGGACATTTAATGATCCCCTCTGAGAGTTCATTCATGCTGAAACTCAAACACTAAACACAATTTAATATCCAAACTTAAAATGACACCTATGCTGTGTGATAACGCAAGGAGTGCTTTTTCTATTTGATTCCGACGGAACGTGGAAGCATCCGTCTTTCTTCTTCTCGCCGACTGCGGGAGACAGGCTGATAATACAGACTAGACTGCAAAGGTCATTGGATTTGTTATTTCAAAGCAGAAATCCAATAGCAACCCTCCCTTTTAAAATATAAGAAATGTGGCCAGAAATATTCAAGACAGCTTCCCTCCGAACTGGAAATCCCAGAGTGAACTTCAATGCTTTTCGCAAACAGTTCCGAGGAGCAGGCGGAGGATGCAGCCGAGGAGAAAGGATATCAAAAACAGGGGCCAAAAAGGAGAAAATTGATTTCAAGTCCATCCTTCAGGTGTAGCTCAGAATGACAAGACGGCCTTTTTTTAATACTCTGCTGCCGTTGAAGCTGACGAGGTTTGAAAGGATGATTTTAAGACTTCGGTGCGAGTTGGAGATTTCTATTGAGAAGCTGCTCTCATGGGACATTTTACTATGTAAGGCGTCAACCTCTGTTGGTTGTCCACAAAACCATTTAGGGAATATTTGACCCTTACCCTTCACTTTACTTTGCTTTTATTGTCTAATGAGAGACAGGGATGAGACCTCATGAATTAAAATTCATGAGGAAAATTCATGAAAAATAACAGCGAAGGCCCAGAAATCAACGACTTTGGCTTATAAACGGACGAATACATGAATAGACTGACCTGGAACAGCGCTATCCGTCCGACAATAACTAATAATCATTAACGTTGATGCGGCGTGAATAGTGTGGGATTACTGTGCATCGGTTACCGTGGCAACGGCCGAGGCATGGAAGCATTCGGGGTCGTCTCTGGCATCAGATGTGAATGTTTTCTGGCTTTGGTCCGTTGCTGACAGACATGAGATGGTCTGGGTTTCCCGGCGGTCTTTTCAGTGTCGTATATCCCTCCAGTCGTCCTCTCTGGGGGACCCCTGTCTTCAGAGTGTCCCAGCAGGGATCTTAAGGTGTTAAATGGGTTTTTGTTGGGTATGAAGTGACTTCCTGAGACGTGAAGCCTCGCTGTGGACGGTCCCTGTTGAGTTGGCGGTGTCCGACATGCTGCACCGCCCTCTGTCGTTTTCTTTTTCACTCAGTTTATAAATAAATAAATACCGGAGCGATGCGGTTTGGTGTCGCCCCGGGTCCCAGCGTCCCGCGTCAGGTGGTAAGTCATCGTGACGGCAATCTGAGCACGCTGCTGTAACGATGTAGCACAGCTCTGGCATGTTTGGAATTGCTTTCATTTCCATGAATTTCTTCTTTCAAAAAATATCAAAATAAATCATCTTGTTTGCTTTGGCAAGAGCACATTTGGCAAAAACATCTTAAACTTAACTGTATCAAATGAATTGGAATTGCGAGTTTTTTTTTTCTTCCTTATTTGAGCAGCTGTTTGCTGATTCTGTTTGAGCCCGGATTGACCCTTCATGAAGTTTCAAGAAGCAGAAACATAAGTGGTGTTTTCGCGGCACGGTACCCCCTAGCGCCCATGTAAAATATAAGCGGCGTCCCCCGCGACTCTGCAACTTCAAGCCCATGTCTAGAAATCAAACGCGTCGAGGAGCGAGTGCACATGTTCTGCCACCCGGCAGCCGCACAAAAAAAATCAAGAGGCAGGGTTCAAAGCTGGAGAAATATACTTCCTGTCTTTGCCAGTTTCAGCGTGGTTTACATTAATTCAAAGTCAAAGAGGGGAACCGGTGGAATTAAAGCGCCGGCCCCCCCCCCAAGGACAATAAAGAGTTGAGGTGTGACAGAGGGAGAGAGAACAAGGGGAGATAAAGAGTAAAAGGAGGGGGATGTAATACCGAGATGGAAATCTTTTACTGTGCTCCTCCTAATGTAAGGCTCCCATGGCAGGGAGACGGAGAGAGGCTCTGTGTGGAATGGCTGATGAGCGCCCCGCTGCCGTCGCCCAGACAGACCATGATTCCTCCGTATTGCCGGGAAAAGGTTGTAAAAGCGGTCACCATAAGTCGAGAGCTGACGGCGGTGAACTTTTGGCCCCGGCCTTGACCAATGGGGCTGGAGTGGACACGTAGGGAGCTGAGGTGGACTCCTTAAATCAACCTTCCACAGGGAAGAAACAGAGACTGAGTGGGGTAGAGATAGTGCTGCGTTGGGGTTCGGTATCGGAGCCCAACAGGGAGGTATTTCTGTGAATTATAATCTATTGTTTTGCATTAAATCATAGCCAGCTACCCAGAAATGACTCAGAAATGTTAAACTTGAAAGGTGACACCTGTCTTTTCACCGCCGCCGAGTGCTCGTGTCCTCGCTTGACGCCGAGACAGCGTGACACACTGTCTGCAAAGGAAATGACTAAATAGGATGTCATTGCCTTGCTGTCACCTGTGGGGGAAAAAAACATTATACATGTTAAAAATGCCCTTTATTGGGCAGCTGAAGTCCCTCGATGGGTTTTCTACAAATACTCATTGACACGCTGTTTGACAGCCTGTTTGTGCGCTTCGATGATGGAGGATTTGTCACGGTGATGACTCATTGCCGATACATTATTTTTAAACAGGTTTGTCTTTCAAGCGTCCTCGGAGGCGCGTCTTTTCTTCCCTTCTTTACGGCGGAGGTAAAGCCGTCTTTCCCGTGCGACATTTTAAAAAAAGTTGAGGGGGAATTTGCATGGCAGTCGGAGCGAGATAAAGGCGACGTCTGTCTCGGCGAGGGCTTGGTAATGGTTTCCTCTCCTCCTCCGCTTTGACACGGCGTCCCAGCGGAGCTCCACCAGGTCCACTCGTAAAAGAACAAGTGTGCCTGTCCATATCTTTGACAGCCACAGCCGAACAAAGACACACAGTAGTCTCACTTGATACAACCCACAGATACCCATGGAAAATGTTTTACCCATCCTCCTAAAACACACACACACCCTTACAGGAAAACCACATCACATCAGTACTCTCTGGAGGCAAATCCACTCGAGGGTATCTCAATGAAAGTCAGCGAGGCCCCAAAAATAAAACCCCTCTCATGTGCCAGGAAGCGGCGCCTCTTCACATGTGTATCGCTTGTTAAAACGCCTGGTTGCCGATCAATAACGGCGAGCGGCTACAGAGTCACCCTCCCCTCCAAACTGCAGCGTGATGATCTCCCTCTTCTTCCTCCCCCCTCCGTCTTTGCCTCCCTCGCTCCCCAACAGCCGAGGCATTCACGCGCCACATAATCGCTGCCGTTCTCCCTCCCCTTCCGCAAGGTCACTCTTCTCCCATTGTGTTACCTCCCAAGTCGCTCTCAAAAGGCTCATTCAGATCAGTTATGGGGCTTTTGTAAATACGTAGTGCGGGCATATCGCAGCGCGCCGCCTCATTTTCTCTTGCTCTTTAATTCACTGGAGGATTACCAATGCAGCCGGATCCCGTCCTTGATGCGGAGACGCAGCCGGGACCGTCCCGACACCTCGCTCACAATGCAGACCTTGAACGCGTTGATGAAACGATTCATACGTCTGCAGCCGTAAAAATCCCTCATCCATCGAGAAAATAATAACAGAGCTTTAATCAAACCTGGAACCGCTTAGGCTGATTGACATTTATAAAGCCAAATGCTAATTTCATTTTTTATCACCATCACAGTGCAGGAATGGCAAATATTTGTTGTTTCCAGCCTCTGAAAATGGGGGAATGCGGTGCTCCGTTAAGGCAAAATGGAAATCTGTCATTATCATTTCACTTTTATTGCTATTTATCAACAACAAAAAGAACGGATGCTTTCAAGTTCCACTTTCTTAATGTGAGAATCTGCCGTCGGTCGTGTTGAATGTAAATGTGGCTGTAGAGGTGTTCCCATGATTAACGTCGTCTCCAAGCATGATTAAACAACTCATAAACATGCAGAAGTGTTAGATCTGACTGTAATTATGATGCGTTCCTCTTTAACGGCGCCGTCGGAACATCGTTTACAGCGGATCACAAATGGAAAGCGTTTGGTCTCGCCGCGTGTGTCCGTGGCGGGGTATTTTGATGTGTGTGCTTTTGCCACCGGCGTGTTATGAGTTCGTGGAGGCTCAATAAATGGCGTGGCGAAAAACCGTGTCAAGCCGAGCGCTCTCAGCTACAGCATGAGATTGCTTGATGGATAGATTTCACACTCTGGTGAGTCGCTCTCCGTGTTTGGCTTTCCTCCAGCTTTGGTGTTTTTTGTCGGGATGCATAACAGGTGATTATTCCACTCACTTTACACGCTGAGAAGAAGGGGAGGCGGTGACGGGGAAGGCAGCGAGGAAAGGAGGTGGAGGAGGAGAGGACGAAGGGCTGCAAGATGTTGATTATCGAATCTCTTCTTGCTATTGACGACAATGTATAATGCATTGCTTCTTCCTTTACCAGCGAGCGACGTCCCCGGGTGTCCCCCAGACCCTGCGGGACGCCTAAAGGCTCAGGTCCGCTGCATACCAATTGGGTTTGGTAATTAGATTCCTTTTTACCACTTTACAGGTCATGTGTTATAAGCATAATGCTGCTGTCTTGTAGAGGGGCCCAACATGTAGTTTAAAGTGCTTTATTTTTACGTTATATTGATGGATAATCCAAGCAAAGTTGGGTTTAATCAAATTAACAGCTAAGTATTATTCCAGCAGTACAAATGTCAGTGTTTGACCTTTATAGAATTGATTAATTGAAAAGAAAATCAGTAATAAAAACTCTTATTTGCATCCAATGTTGTAATAATCGCTACATGGACATTCATCACTACGACAAAGCAGTTTTCCTTGTTGCTTATTCTTTATTGACAGGGAACGTGGGATTAGACAGGAGCATGTATCAAAGGTCCCTGGTCACACACCTTACTTCTCCAAAGCCTTGCGTCTTCTCACCTCGCCTCTGACCTCTGTAACCTCCCTGTTCACTCGCCGCTACAGTCCTTCTGCGGCGAGCCCCGGCCTCCAAGCAATTAGCCGGAGAACCGCGAGCGTCCAATCGGTCCCCACTTGGGCGTGACGGATTACGTCCAGAGGCACGATGGCCCCGGCTTTTTTTTTTTGAGTGACGGGTGACACGGTGGGCCTCGCCTGTGTCATCAGGCCGTCCTCCCACAGGGGGCAGGCAAGGCTGGAAACCTTTTTTATAATTGGCAGCAGATGATGTGTGGACGGCTTCACACACACTCCGTGATATTTCATAAAACTGTCCACATATACGCGGGATGAATGACAGCGTCTGGCAGCTTTGTGCACATTTGATGTGGGGGAAAGTTGTTTCTTCTGCCTCCAGATCCTCAATAAAAGTCCAAGACCAAACCCAGGGCGTCTTTCAGCATACATTTTACTCCCTCTCCTCCCCTGTCACCTCCAAACACACACTCACCTAGGTGTGAGAAGGTGATTCTATATGCTCGAGTGGTGTTCACATCAATTTTACGCAACGCTCGACTGGTCCTAGTGTGCAGAACCAATCGAGTGTGTTAGCTGAAGAGCGGTCGGAGGAGGGGAGTGCTGGCCACCTTCAAGTCATAGTAAACCAAATGCAGTATTGGCATGAGGACTGCACGTCTTTACTAAATCGAGCGGTGCGATGTGGCTTTATTTATGACGGAGGCTGATTAAACAGGTGTTATTTGCACATAAATCCTTGCAGGGCTTAATGCGCGTCCCCAAACCTCTTCCCAGGAGCTCCACGCGAGCAAACACCCACCTGCAAAGTGGAGGGAAAAGGCCTGCCCGCAGCTGTTGGCGCCACTTAGTTGTGTAAGCTGTCTGACAGACTGCGTTAGCCTGAAATGTTCAATTCTCCCCCACTTTATTAAATAGCATTACGTTTTGGCAGCCACCGTGCTGTAAACGGACACTCCTACTTACAGCTCTCCATCTTTACAATCGGCCTCCCTCCTGCCTACTACTTGCGGATACAGGCGTGCGGCTCAGATTGCATGGGAGAAAAGGTCAGAAAACGACGTTTGTGTTCACATGCAATTGAGTGTAAAAAAGGGAAAAGTCGCCCGTGTCTGAGGCCTCCCGAGTTTTGATCAGCGTCGTCGACTTTCCTCTCTCCTCAGCTGCCACGCACGCGGCGCCACCTCGGGGGGGCCTCTCACAAAGAGAGTGGCTAATGAATGTGGAAAATGAGAATACCAGTTTGATGAACTCTGTTACTCAATTAGTGCAATTAATTTTCCTGCAGCGCCGCCAGAGTAAAATGGGAGTCACGGATGATCGAGCCAGCGTCTCGCTATCTTATTTTATTTTTAGGCAGCTGCCCCGCGTGCCTGTACCGTATGTGTGTCGGGATGTGTGAGAGAAGCAGCGAGGGAGAGGGATTTTTTTTTTCTTTTGTGGGAGGATGGAGAGGGAGGGGAGGGAGGGGGGAGTTTCATTTTGTTTGTGAATAGAAAAAGAAATTGTCTTCTTGCTTGTTCACTGCACAAGACTAGTTCTCGCCTTCTCTCTTCTAAACTAATAGTTTTCACGTCTGATTTAGTCTGCGGTGAATAACAAATCTGTGCGCGTCGGAGAAATGTGGCGTCTGTAAAAAAAAAGCTTGATTCACTCTGATGTTCTTGAAACGAAGAGATATGAAGGAAGGCCTAACATCTAGTTTGTAATCTTGTTTTTGGGGAAATGTTTTGCTATATTTGTAGTTGGAATTCACACGGAAAATGCTCAATTTGTCTTCCACATGCTGCTACTAATAGCCTTCCTTGTTTACGTTCATAATGATGATAAAAGTCAGATCATTAAGACCTTATAATGCAAGTAGCACCATGCAAAACTGCCGCAAGGTATTGCACCTTGTGCATGCCCTTGCAAGTATCTGATTGGTCGATGCTGTGCAACAATGATCACTCCAGTTCTGCAGCAAAAGGTCGCTACTCCACCGAACACGGCTGCTACATTCCAGCCTTTTGTCAAATGAGTGTTTTACATGCTCAAGGTCAGGATCGCCGCATCAAAGTATCGCTCAAAGCGCGGGAAATAAATGTCTTTTTATGACCTCCGTTTGGCCGGACCAGCCTCCAGCCGCCCTCTCAGACCTGTTACCATGCAACCGCGTCAAAGTGCCTGGCAGAGGAGAGGCGACAGGCGGCCGCCCGGCATGCCCACAGATGGCGGGGCGGTCAGAACAGGCTGCGAGAATGGAACCCCTCACTGTTCACACACGCACGGAGCTGTCGACTGTTGCTTTGTGTGCTAACAGCCAGGCGGGCTCCACTCCCACTCTGCACTCCGACGGGCTAATTATTGTGACTCGCGTCGGAGCGTTGTTCCGCAGGTTGATGGAAACGTTGGATGGCACGGGGAGGTTTTTTTGTTTTTGTAATTAATTTAAAATTGACACAGAAAACTTGTTCTTTACCGTTAATTCTGAAAATGCTGCTTCGTGCATCGCCGACTTCTAAACACCGACGCAAAAGATGAATGAACCAAGACACGCGAATCACATTTTTGACAATCTTTGGTCTCGTTTCTGAGTGTTTTATGGGCAGACCTCCATCCTCCACAACGAGCCTTGAAGCGACTTAAAACGGACCCGGGCGGGAGTGACAGGTGGATGCCTCGCGGCGCCAGCGCGCCGGCGGTTGGCAGGCAGCGGTGACAGTCGTCCTGCTGCCACGCAAGCTGCTCCCACTGGTGGAAGTACAGACGGGTCACTCCCTGTCCCGTATTCTCTCCATCCATCATGCATCCATGCTTCTATCTATCCATGCTTCCTCTGCTCCCCCTGGCCTTCCCCCTCATTCCTTTTTCCCCTTTTCTTTCATATTGTCATTCCCAACCTGCTTGTTATTAAGCCGTATTAATATTAATATTTGACTTGGCTGTTATCGGAGCTACAGCAGCGATGAAACGTGTGAAATGTAGTCCCATTAGTGCCGCGGCTGCAGTACAGTCGGGAACCACATCATTGCAATTTACCCTAATTTACGTCATTTCTCTTGCCATCGCAAATCCAATAAAAGTCCAATTACGTTTGGAGATCGTTGCTGCCTTGTTGCTATGTCGCCCTTGTTGTTGTGTGCCATAAAATATTTACACATCGTTGGTGGATTACGCTCATTAACTCATACTAAGAGGTTTGCATCGTTGTTTTTTTTTCCCCCACGTTGATCCCTAGCATTGAGATTAATACTGCAGGTGTTTTTTTTGTTTGTTTCTCCCATGCTCCTTTGCTGCCCCCAGCTTCTTTTGGCAACCCATCCATCCTGTGTGCGCGTGTGTGTGTGTGTGTGTGTCACAAGAGGCCTTCAGGTCATGTTCTTTATAGGTCTTGGCTTATCTATGTGATTTACAGTCCGGCACTACGAGCAAGAGAGTGGCAGACAAGGCATGGCATCGATCGACAGCAACACATCAGGGAGGAGGTGTGTGTGTGTGTGTGTGTGTGTGTGTGTGTGTGTGTGTGTGTGTGTGTGTGTGTGTGTGTGTGTGTGTGTGTGTGTGTGTGTGTGTGTGTGTGTGTGTGTGTGTGTGTGTGTGTGTGTGTGTGTGTGTGTGTGTGTGTGTCAGCAGACAGAATATTACATTAGGGCAAACTTGGCTTCTGCTGCTCAGACTGTGTCCTAATTGTGAGGCTTGGAAAGCAGATGGCCGTGAATGCTACGTCTCCTCTTGGTTCTCGGGGTGTCCGACGCAAACACACAACAAACTTTCATCTTACGAGACTATTTATGTCATGCATAGTTATTGCAGTGGACCCATGGTTTTTGCATTCAGGCGCCTCCGATTCCGTGTCCTAGAAAGCATGTGTGCGTGAGAGTGAAGGTCTGTTGAGGGACATGGCACCCGTGGGTGGTGTTTTAGCGCAGCGTGAGCGCTGTATCGCTACACCTCCACATTACTGCAACGCCACGGGGGCTGCAGCTTAACCCAGCCGCTACATACAGTATCTCCCTCCTCTCTTAGATGCACACAGGAATACACGCTGGTTGTCTGGGAAACCTTCAGGTCTCGTACCCATTGTCTTATGTCTTTTGTCTGTCCTACACAGGTGGGAGCGCTTGATATACTCACACACGGTGACCAGAAAATACCCTCCCATGATAACCTCAGTAAGAATAGAAGAATTCATTAGTTACCGGGTGTCAGAGGGGAAATCTACCTTGTTTTAAAAAACAAAAGCTTATTTGAATGTTAGTAGATATAGTAAATTAAATGCCCTTTTAGATCACATTCCCCGCCATATTGTGCATCTATTTAACAATATATTCCCCAAGAAATGATTACATTAAATGTCCAATATCAAAATCCAATATCTTTGTCTTCCTGTGCTTACATCAGCTAGTGCCGACCAATTTTCAACCAATAATATCGTGACACCCGGCGTCCTGCAGGAGGTCACAAGCTAATATTTTCTACAATCAAATCAAGTTCCTTTACCTTCCTTTTCCGCCTGTCTGTCGGAATACCGAAGACGTCCATGACGTCCGTGTTGTGACCTCCAGGAGGATCACAGCCTCGTGAAAACTCTACAACCGTTAACTAGAGGCTGCCATGTCCTTTCTATATGGAGATGGGCGACGACAACAGCTCCCAGAACCGAAGTGCTCGCCCTCCAATTGCAGAGAAAAACTGCAGTTCTTGCAGAAATCTCCAAAATGTCAAAAGTTTTTGATACCAAATCAGAGCGTGACCTTTTCTCTCGTGCTCCTCCAGCTCTTGGTGTCTTAACGTGGTATTTTGGAGGGGGCTTTTTAATCTTTTTTCTTTTAAATTAATTCTTGAGTGCTCAAAAATGGTTACATTTTGTAGCAAATCCGTGTCATAAATGCCACCTTTAGTCTCATACCCCTCCATTATATGCTCTTTACACCCCAAACCTTGATCATTTAAATAGGAGCATAAACAAAACATGAGGTTAATTCCATTTTTCTTTTAATGAGATCAACTTGAGACACAAATGTTAAGCCCAGGGTTTGTTTTGCTTCTCGTAGAAGCTCACGGTCGTCATGGGATCGGCACCTGTATCCGAGAGTATTCCTGTCCGGCTTTGTTTTGTTCTGCGTCGTGTTTACTGAAGCCCACGCAACATGGAAAAGTGATGTATTTCTCTTCTTATACTGAGTTCTTTCGACTGCTTTAAGGAAACATAAGCACGCGCTAACTGACAGGTGCATTGTGGGGCCGGGTGAAAACACGCGGACATGTTCTCAGTTAACCAGTGGAGAGGTTGGGGGTCGGGGGTCGGGAGGTTTGGGCGAATGAACACACTGTATTGGATGAGCAATGTAGTTTTTCCACTCTGTGCTTTGTGTCTCATGATTCCACCTAAGTTCTGTGTGTGTGTGTGTGTGTGTGTGTGTGTGTGTGTGTGTGTGTGTGTGTGTGTGTGTGTGTGTGTGTGTGTGTTATCCCACTTGTCTGTGTGCATTTGTTCTCTCGGTGATGACTGTGTGCGTGTTTGTGTTTTGGCAGCCTTTCGACTGCCTTTTAGTTTAAAAAGCGTTTCATTCGGAGCCAGATGAGATCCCTCCTGCTACGGCAGCGATCAGACGGCGCGTCATGCAGTCGTCGCCGCAGGCTAACACACACACACACACACACACACACACACAGAGAGACACAGGTGGATTTTACTCTGTGTGTGTGTAGTCAGCAAGATAGCTAAGGAGCTCATTACACATGCCCAGTTCCCTTTTTGTTTTTGAGAGCTTCACAGAGGAAAAAATACGGGGGACGGACAGATAAGGAGACAGAAAATGACTTTAAGGACAGAAAGAGACAGAATGATAACTGATATGAAGACGAATCAGGCAAATTGAATAATTATCTGCTCCCATACCTATGAGACAGGTAAGGCAGCACACTCCTCTTTTCCCCAAGTAACTATCTCCTAAGTGTACGCCAGTTAGGAAATGAAAGATGGAAATTTGGTGAAGAGCAAATCAATTTGACTTCAGCGCTTTAAACGTCTTTTGGCGAAGGTGTCTATCTCGATGCAGGATCCACGTAGAGAACGGTGGAATTAACTTCCGAGGCCGTCACCAAAAAGACTTTTCCCCCGGTAGACTTGCTGTAAATCAGCAGATCGTTCCTTTTGAGGTAAATCTATTCATGCGCCGCTGCTTCCCTTTCCTAGGAATGGGCACCGTATCCCGTCTCAGCCAAACTTTGGACGCTAGTATGCTTGTATCATGTCATTATAAGAGTGTTTGAGGAGTATTTTATTTTAATATTGCCAAATAATACATTCTGCTTAAGTGCTGAAGGCGTGACGTGAATGTCATTTCTATAATTCCACTTTAATGCGTGTGTTTAATGTTTAAGCGCATGTGACCGCCGGCATACGAAGGCTTTGACCTTGATGTGCAAGGACCAAAAATGCTAATTTTGTTTTGCTAATTAGTTTGTTTATCATCAGCTTTTAGGACCCCCCCCCCCTCTCTCTCTCTCACACACACACACTCTGCCAGCATGTACATGTGTGTGAGTGTGGCTCACCAGTAATGGCCAGTGGCAGGTAGAGAGGTGATGGATTGCCTGATTAGTGGTCTGGCAGGGCTCTCCTCACAGATGGGCTGTTAGATGACGGCATCTGGCCCTGACACACACACACACACACACACACACACACACATACGCTCTCCATACACATATATAGTGTATAGGCATCCATGCCCACACATGTGTGCTCTTCAGAGACGAGGCAGCTCAAATAAAAAAACGTCTTTCTCCACTTTCACCACCTGTCCCATGTCTTCACTTACTACTCTCTCTCTCTGTGTCTCTCTCTGTCTCTCTCTCTCTCTCTCTCTCTCTCTCTCTCTCTCTCTCTGTGTGTTTGTGTCCCCGTGCCTTGCTCGTTAGTCAGCGTAATTACCAAGGAAGGGGAACAGATTAGGGCGTTTACGCGCCAGGATGTTTACATGCGCCGACACACATGCTGCCCGCATCGTCATGCATGCAGGTGCACCGCTGACACACAGTCCGAGAACGTGCATGAATGCCCGCACTTCAAACGCAAATGTAAATACACACACAGAGACGTGCTATGGATGCCTGCTAATGGAAACGATGCAGGAGACACAGTCGATTGCTTTCTTGCCAAGAGAGAATCTCATATCTGTCAGTTGAATATGAAGCTGCAGCGAGGAGCACGTTAGCCTAGCATCTAAACTGGACACAGGGGGGGATCGGTTAGCCCGGCTCAAGTAACAGGATATCACCATGTGTTTATAGAAGTTTATATCCTCTAGTTGAGCGACACGCGTCATCAGCGTCACTGTCAGAATGCTAATCCGCGCTCGATGCCTGGAACCTGGACGTCATCCACCCTCAAATGACAAATTGAAGGTCATCTGAAAGTTTAATCGCCCCCCGGCTTCTCTCTTCCGCTCATGAAGTCTCACCCGACGCCTCACAGATCTCGTGCCCCCCCCCCCCCTCCTTCCCACCACTTCCCGCTAAGTTCGGCCGCTCCGTCGGCACAAAATTAAATTACACGCGTGTTTCCGTGACAAACCTGCAGGTGCTCTGAACTGCTGACGTGACAGGAAAGGAGCCCCCCTACCAGGACTCAAGACAGCGGGGCCCCCTCCGGTAAGGGCTCATCCAATCACAGGGGGGGGGATAGGGGGGTTCGCACTGCAGATCCCAGCGTTTGATAGGCTCCCTAGCGTCTCCATGCGGCGTGATGATAATGCCGTGTGTCGTATGCTTATTCAGGCTCAAAGTAATATCATTTGTAGCGTTTCCCTCTCTGCCTTCAGCCTTCCCTCCATAAAGCTAATCACAGTGCTTGGCTTTGGATCGGGAAGGGCGAAGAGGGGGGGGGGGGGGGAGGCAGGGGCTAATGGCATTTTAAGGGTGGGGAACCACTCCCATTACTTATGATAATGAAAAGCTAATGTACACACCTTCCGGCCAGAGGTACATGTGTGTGCACGAGCTTGTTGTGTGTTGCATATGTATTTGTGCAGACAGACAGATGGATGGAGAGAGAACTTTTTGCAGTTATAGAGACATTTGGATGGTTTCCTCCTCCGGGTGATATCATCCAGAGGACACGGAGCCCCCTCATTGAGTTAATTAAACCTCCGTGAAAAAGATGTAAAATCTCATCGAGCGCATTGCCGTTAAAAAGGAAACAATGCAGTTTTCCAAGTTATGAAGTTGTTTCATAGGAATTCAAACCGCCACGAACAGATATTTGTGATTTCTTGGCACTTGAACATGCATGTTTTTTTTTTTTAAAGGAGTATTTTAAGCAGTTTCCATCTGGGGAGATGTTACATCATCGTTCTTCTGTATTTTGTAAGATCACGTTTCTGGGTTTGAGAGGAAACAAGCCTGAGGACACCGAACCATTACTGCACATGCAAAGCATACGCAATGACAGGCTTACAAGCTCAACAACGCTTTTGCATGCATCATGCACTAACATGTACACCATCATCTCTCTCTCTCTCCTCTGACGTGAGCAGACAGCGTTTGTGTAAACAACGCCTGCAAAGTGGGTGAAGTGTCCAGAGAGATGAAGGAGCGCCGTGACTTCTTCATCTGGCTGTCGCAGCGCTCCTCTTTGCCAAATAATACATCTGTGTCTCTCACACACACACACACACACACACACACACACACACACACACACTCCGACTGCAATCCCATGCTGCCGTGGCGTAACTTTCCCCCTGGTTTGATATCACCCCGTGTTTTGCAGACATTCTTGTCCTTTTTTAGTGGATGAACATTTATGTATTCTTTCAGCAGCTCTCCGGCGAGTCTGTAGGACTTTTATGATGTGTGTATCGTAAAACTATTGATGCATTATTGATATTGAGGTATATAGATGACACTCTTACCCAGGTGGTTCAGTGTTGCCAATTAAAAACAGGCACTATCACAAAAACACAGAGCCTCCTGCAAACGCTGCATGCCTTTCATGCTGTTATTAGTGTGTGTGTGTGTGTGTGTGTACTATAAATGTGTGTGTAGACGGGATTATGAAATGCTCTGAAGATATACTGTTGGCCCCGCATCCACCGCCCCCCCTCCCTACCCTCTTGTCCTTTCAAGGTCGGGGACTACATCACGGAGAAGGGGCAGGGAAGGGTGGTCTTTACACACTCTGCAGAACACGCTTACCCTCCCCTCCCTCCCTTCTCCCCCTCTTTTTACTTTCACCTTCTCATTTGACTGCCGTCCTCCATCTCTGGCTCTAAAAACCCCACTCCGCTGCTGATGGTCGGGACCCGGAGAACATGGTGCTCACTGTGTCGTTTGTGCAGGAGCCCGAGGGGCGGGGATGAGTATTTGTAGTCACAGAGGCCTCGCTGTTTGACAACACTGTCGCATTATAAAGCGTAACTTGTAGTGTAATTCAAGTTCGATGATGACGTAGCAGAGGTTTAGATGATTGGGGTTTATTTTTTGCCTCACATCATGCGGAAGGCGTATAAATAGCAGGATATTTCTAAATGGCAGTACACATCACACGATATACTAAGCACTAAAGACGTTCGTATTTGGTGGAGGCTCTAAAAAAGTTGTCATATCAGGTTTGGCAGTCACCGTTTGGCACATCGATTTCAGTAAAAGCAATCGTCAAGCTGGAGCGATGCTAGGAGGAGAGAGTTGGCAGGCAGGGAGGAGAGGATGGCACAACAGTGAGCAGGCGGTGGGGAAATAAAGGTAGCACACCGGGAAGGGGATCTGCACCAGCCACTGCTGGATTGATATGTCCACTAATCCCTGACTGTGTTGACAGGTGGGTCCAGTCAACCCTACGTTGCGGCCTTGCCAAGCGAGGCCCTCGGCCCACAGCGGACCTTGCCAGGCTTCAGCTGTGGGCTTTGGGGGGGGCTTGCGAGTCTGCCCAGTGTGCCACTTAACAGACAGAGAACAATGTCTACCGGTCAGGGCCCCCGGCGAAATGTTATTGTTTGTGCGCGACTCGCCGGCCTCGCGGGACTTCCAAGACGTGCCAAACAGATGGTTGTGAAATGGCAGCGTGCGCACGCATCACAGCAGCTTCAGATTAAACTTGCGGAAGTCTCCCCGGGGGGGGCGGCTAGAGAGCCAGGCAATCCACCTGATCCTGGCATCACAAATCCAGAACCAAGACTCTTCATGGTTTGATTTCCATATATTCTTGGAGGATGTTAATTAGGTTTCCTGCTGAGGAGAGGCAGCTCCCACCTGGACTGGACTAGCCTTGCCAGTACGTTGGCACGGTGCTTTAATCCGCTAAAGCCAAACTTAAAGGTGGTCTTCTCCCAAATCTGATCTGAATACAGGGAACCATAAGATATTATCCCCATCGTCAGATCCATCCTGTTGACATAGTATTCCACCAGATATGAGGAGGAGGAGGAATGGGCAACGAGGAGAAAAGGAGGAGAAGAAGTATAAAGCAACACTCGAAGGAACCTCTGGTAACTTTTCAAAGACTCCAGTAATGGTCTTTGAAGCAGCCATCACAAATAAGTGTTTTTTTTCCTTTCTCTTTCCCCCCCGTCAGGTTCAATGCTCTGAGGGTTTGGATGACTTTTTGTCAGTGAGTTGTGTGAATGAGAGACAGAAGGGAACATGAAGAGGCTGAGGGGTCTCACCGCTAAGAAAGAGAGGAAGTGTGTTTTTCCCCTTTCTTCTGCACCCTTTTCCACTTTCATCTCTCGATCTTTCCATTCCCTTTTTGTCAAGGGCTTTTCCCCAAAAAAACCAACATCAATGCGGGGAGACTGTATTTTATTCATGTGTTATTGTTTTATGTGATTCTTGGCTTTTTGCTCCTCTGCCTCAACATTTTCTGAAATGTCTCCCCAACACTTTGCTGGAGCTTGATGATCTCGGACAGATCCCTTCCCGTCTAGAAGCCCCTCTCCACTTGCGGCTGGAAGGCAGTCTCACTGGTTGCTGTGTAATTGGCTGGCTAAGTAAATCACATGCTAATTTGTAGCGCCTTTTAAAATCTGCATGTCACACCGCGTGTCCTGCAGCGGCGATGGTTCCTCTTTGGAAGAAAATCCAACCTCCGGCGGATAAAGTCCTCTGCAGAGATCGCACGACGAATCGCCGCAAAAACTCCCACCAAAGTTCTCATCGGAGTCAAGTACCCGATTGACAGTTGGAGCGCAGCACGGCTTCCTGTCTTCTCTCTTTCTCCCTCCAAAGGTCACGCAGTGAATCTGAGCATGTATCTGTCTCGGGTGTGTTTTTCCGGTATATCCGTTGCAGCGCGTCCTCGGCTCACCCCCCGGCCCCGCGTGTGCGTGCATAGCCGGGGCCGCATGATGCTTCACTTGGCCGGTGACTTCTCATATAATTGCCTGTGTGTTTGACTGAGTGCCTGGATGTGTGTGTGTTTCTTTGTGTGCGTGCAAAAGGGGATTTCTGCTGAATAAGGCCCTTTGTTACACCTCTGAAGTGGATCGTCCTACTTTTCTTTTCCGCGCTCTTGCTCTCAGTGAAACCTGGGTTTTTCCCACTTAACTAGTATACAGTTGACCTCTCACCTCGGCGAGTAGAGCTCATGAATATCTGACAATCTCCTCACCAGAAAAATGGCATTTAATGCGTATTATACCATTGGAACAGCCCAGCAAACCCATCCTACTCAATGTGGACTGGCCCAGAGACCACATTTTTGTTTCTTAACCAAGTCGTTTGAGTTGTAAAGTGCATTCTGGGAGGTATTGGGGAAAATCCGTGTCCTTAAACCTCTCATATATATCCTGATTTTCGAGTGAGAGCTGCAAATGTCAGACGGTTTTAGCTCTATATGAAGAAACATCCATCCTAGGCAGCTGTAGAAAAGTTTCCCACTTTGAACAATCTAAAAAGGATTTATTGTTGTATTAGAGTGCAATACTTTCGGCCAGGTGAGCCTAATAAACGGGTAATAAAGTGCACCTGACTACTAAGTAAGTAGCAATTTGCATGCAGCGTTTTTAGAAAGCGTCATGTTTATGTTCCATGAAACGGTTTTAGGGGGGAGATGTAGTGAATTAACAATGTAAGCTGACCTTATATAAGTGGTGTCTCATGATTGTGCTTCTTTTAATAACACTGAAGCTTTGCATCGCTGCTTTGTTTAATAACTGTTATTACCAGTGGGGATGTTTTCCCCGGCACAATTATTGCCCATTATTGCCATTTCAACATACTTTTTATATTTTACCAGGGTGTTGGTGTGTTTTAATCCCCCCTAAAATGTATTTGGGGTGATTTATATCTCATAGAGGGAGTAGATTTCCACAGAGCCCCCCGCCCTCCGACACCTAGGCGAGAGGCGGAAACAAGCGTGGGAGACGGTACACGTTTCTCTTCTGAACTTCACAGGAGCGAGGTGCCGTGGAAACACTCCCAGGTGCAGATGCTTTCTTAGATGCGAGGAGGAAGGGCGAGCCAGTTGAGAGGGAGAGGAGAGGAAGAAAGAGAGAGAGAGCATGAACACGGAAGGGATGGGAATGTATTTGTGTATCCTGCTGGGGGTGAAACGGAAAAGCCACTTTCTATGTTTTGCTGGAATTGGATTGATTTCCCCTTCTGTGACCTCTGTCTCACTCGCTGCTGTTACCGAGTGTGCTACAAAAAGTCTTTTAACTGGAGGTGGAATGGAAAACGTACCGTCGCCTGCTCCCGAATGTAGTCCGGCGTCGTGCAGCAGAGACGGAGAGGCGGGCCTCCAGGTTGAGCCAGCTTTTCATTACATGCCTGCTGAGCCCAACAAACAGGAATCAGAAACTAGTTATATGTACTTTCTGATCAGTGCATGTGTTAGGAAAAGTATACCGCAAATTAGTGACCCTAATATTCCTGTTTTTCATGTTCTTCAGGGGTTGGGATTTTGCTTCCTTGGATTCCTACGCTGAAATATCCTTTATGTCCATTACTTGACAATGATTCACCCTCTAATCGAACCGATTGTTCAGCCTCCTTCAACAGAAAATTAAAAAAAGACTCGTCGCCGTTAGACATCCCCTCACGGGGGCCTCAAAAGTGACTCTGTCCTCAGCTCAAACCAACTTGACCTTCCCCTTTTACAGCGCAGTGAACCCATTAAATGACAAAGGACGGGCCGCCGCTGTTTGCCTCAACGATACAAACACAAATTACCTGTAAGAAAGCAGGTGGGAGGGGGAGGAGGGGGATCTCACAGGTGAAGGTCAAAGCCGAGCCACGCGGCGCGGCCTCCATCCAAAACGTAAAAAGAAAAAGCTTTGCCTGAGGTGTAAATCTCCGAGCTGTAAAACTAGTTCTGTCCACACTGCCCACCCTCATAAATTGGCATCCCCCGCCGTCCTCCGTCCCACCAGCGGCTTCACACATGCTTTATGACGGGAAGATCAGACCACTAAATGAACGGAGGCGAGGGGGGGTCGTAAATCGCAGGTGGAGACGGGGATACTTGACCAAAGACGAAAAAAAGTCCCCTAACTTCCATGCAGGACGGAGACTTCCTGTTGTGCTGATTAATCCCCCTTCCAACCCCCAATTTGTATAGTAATGGGAAAAAAATGGATTTCCTCCAAACCCCTTCTGTTTTGAAGGCGCATTATTCACATTAATACCATCCATGTGTCACGTGAAGACAGGCATGTATTTACTAATTATACATTAATTTACTTAAGTGATGGCGTCGTTAGCGCGAGCGCTTGTTGGGGATTTTCTCCGTGTGCGCCCGTGGCTAGGCGGATGAATACAGATGTGCTCGGGTTTTCCTTTTCAGCGTCGCTTTAATTAGCGCGTCTCAATTGAACAACACCGAAATCATATTGACGGCTGCAATTTTCAGATTACAAGGGGGGGGGGGGGGGGGACGTAATGAAAGGCGCCTTCAAAACGAGGTAGTGTTGCGAAAAAAAGGAGGCTGGCATGCAAATCAAATGCCACTGCTGTGAGATAAACTTTGATTTAATTCAACTCCCCGGAGGACTCCATGCTTCATGCTATTGATTTAAATGTCAGCGTCTGTATTCCAGTGTTGTTCACACGGATCAATACAGCTCGGATTCTCATGCACGTGTTAAATGACACGTCTACTGTAGTGGTGTGTTTTTTTTAGGGCTCCTTTTAGGCTCTTTGGTTGGCACATGGCGTGTTCCTCTCCGTGCCGAGGAGAGGATTAATTTACCTACAGCGGGCGATTGTGCTCACGCAAACCGTTTTCCAGGAGCCATCTCTCATTCTTTATGGGGCCGTTTCATCGGAGTCTCCGTTTGGAAAATAGACAAACCCTCGCATTCATCCTGGAGTTATGACACGGCGGCGTGCGGAAAGCTGTTCGTTTCAGCGCTCCGGCCTTGTGTTCAGGGTCAGCTTCGCAGCCCGAGGCAGATTTGAGGGCGGTTTTCTGCTCACGCGGTCGAGGCGGAGGAGCCGTTACGACGACCCCTCATGGACCATGTCCAGGTTTCCTTTCGAAGCCTTGAAACGTCCTTAAAAGTTTGATTTTGGCAAGTGGTTGAATGGCATTGAAGAAACTTTACTAAACATATAATAACAATTGTTTTTTTTGTTGTTTTACCCCCAGTGCATAGAATATTTCCCACCCTCAAACACATTTGACACGTTGACTTTCAGCCAACAATGTAAAACGAAGAATTCTTTGACATTGCAAGCGAGGAAATAATCAAAAGGAAGGTGTGTGTGTTCCTACCTGCTCAGATATGCATGCTTTATTATGAGTGTGTGTGTGTGTGTGACTGGACCGGTTGCTTAATGGATGGAACGGCGCACAGGAAGCACAATTATAGTGTGTTTGGTAACGCACACACACACCTGTATACAGTATGTTCTTTGCACAAACAGTCGTTTTCACTCACATTTCCTCGTCGATGCTCTCGTCTCATTATCCCCCTTTTTCAAAGCCTCACACTCTCACCTCCATCTCCATCCATCCATCCATCACATGTATTATTCGTGAGCCCTCATCCTTCTCCTTCACTGTATCCGAATCATGCCGTGTGAAAATATGATATTTTCTGCCGTGTTTCTTCGTTTTCCACGCGTCTCCTGGGCTCCGCTAATTAAAACATCCCCGCTCTTAATTTCCCCTCGCGTTAACATCACACACGCGCGGCGCCGAACTTGCCTAAAAAGTGCCGTAGTTTGACACAGTTTGTGCGCGCCTCTGTGCTTTGTGTACGCCTGCGCGTCGTCCCGCAGACTTGGTGAGACCAGCTCTCCCACAAAGAGATTCCATGATTACAGGAGTAACCCAGATACTTGAAGATACATGCATAAACCGGCCCCGGATATCAACCAGCCCATTTGACTTTTCTTACATCAAATCTCCCCAAAAAAAAAGCTGACATTTTCTTGAGCATTTTCGGAAAAAAAAAATAGTTTGTTCCTCTAACTCGAACCCCATTAAAGGTGGCTTCTTCTAGTGCGAGGGCCTTCATTAGCCGAGAGTGCGGGCGCGCGGATGTAGCCGTGTCATTAGCACCATGTTCTCCCTCGTCCATCAGCGCTCCTTTATGGCACATTTCACTCCCAACTAGGTCATTCAGGTTTGCTCGGCAGATGGAATAGCCGGAGCGGCGTGGAGACATAAAGCGGTGCAGACGCGTAATGATGCGCGCACAGGCTTTTGTACACAGACGCATAATCACACTTCCTCCTTCTAGTCCTGAAAGAAATGCATCCTTCTTTTTTGCTTCGTCCTTTTCACAAAATGTTCCAGAGATGCGAGGGGAAACAGTCGCCACAAAAGCGACGCCATTATTCTCCCCCTCCCTCCATCCGCTCGGCTGTCAAGCTCCCGTCCCCCGGATGCAGGCTGTGAAACGCAAACACACACCCGTTGAGACAGGCGTTCTCCCGGGGGCGGAGCGGCGTAATCATGCCGCGGCACCTCTGGCAAAGCTAATTAAACCGCCGCATCTGTGCCTAATCCCACATCTGGAGCAGGTGGCGGCATCGCCCTGCAGGATCGCCCCTCCCCTTCTCGCCGCCGCTACCTCGTTACCGCACGACTAAACAATGACGACTGCAAGGGCGTGCGCCATTTTTTTTTTTTTTTGTGGCCTGCAAAGGGCAACTGCACATTTACGTTCCCAACTTTCCCAATCAGTTTCCGAGACATCAGTTTGGAAACTCCGAACGCCGCGGCGTCGTCCCCACCTCGCCACAAAAGTGGAATCTCTTTAAAGAGCGATTGAAAGTCTCAGCTGGGCCGGTGGGGATCGGTGAAGGTTTATCCGAGTGAAATCTAGTCAGACAGCGAGGCTGGGTGGTCGGAGCTGCCGGTGCCGGGGTTTTTTTGGCTCGGAGCCAGCGGGAACAGCAGGAGTGTTCAATTCCACCGTCCTCCTGGGTAAACACAAAGACTTCACCGTCTTTATTTACATGCCCTCGTGATTAGGAGCGCGGCAATAAAAATAGCTCAAACCAATAAGGTCAATTAAACTTCCCATCATCCTCATGTCGGACGTCTCAATCCACACGTGCCTGATTCCCCTGCATGCTCCGCATCACATTATATTATCTCATTTTTCAGGCGAAATTCTTATGGGATGTTCTATTCAAATTGCTTTTCTATTTCATTCTCGGTGACCCTCCAGCCTTCGCCGCGTCCCTCGGGGCCCCCATGACATGCCCGTAACAAGGAGCTTATTGCAGCGTTATTGCCCAGGCATCTAGAAGGTTCCAGGGGCCCGGGGGGCATATGTGATGGAGCTGACAGGTCCCGGGGACTCGACTGTCACTGTAGCGAGCGAGCGGGTCGTCCCGACGCCGCAAACACCCGTTTGTTAATACATGCGTGTCGTTCCCACGCTCCTGCCTGCGAAAAACACGGCGACGCTGGTACACATGCAGAATGAAAACATAATGTTATTCTTGCAGTGTGACAGCAGCACACACACACACACACACACACACACGTATGAAACACACACTCAACCTGGCGAGTCCTCCGGGAGCCCCTGACAGCTCTGCCCTGAGCTTCCAATCCGTCACAGGGAGCTCCAACACCCAGTGCAATTACTCTTTCTTGCTGACTGCACCTGCACAACATAATTGAGAAGGCTACTGGGGCTTTGTCACTTAAGGTAAAGATGTAAAAAAAAGAAAGAAAAAAAAAAGGGGGCTAAGCTGCAGGACTGCAGCATCCGTCGGAGCTTGTTTGTTTGCTGAAGGACACCGAGGAAGTGTATCAGGATCCCCCCCGCCAGAACTTTTCTATGGAATATTCCAGGACGAATTCGCGAGATTTGAGATGCATCAAATATTCATGCGTTGTGTCCGTCGTTTGCCATTAAAGATTTGAGAGCCGGTTTTAATGATCGGATATATAATTAAGCTCCGGTGGTGCGACTCAGGGCTGACTACTCGAGACCAGGAGAATCCCCCAGTCTGGCTTTAATGAAACCAGCAGCAGGTCATTGTCTATAATGAGCTAATTGACTTATTCCATATATTGTTTGAGAAAGTTCCAACTGATATGAAAAGTAATGTCTAAAATCAGTTGCAGGTTAGGCGTGACATCACTCTCCCTGATGAGCGACCTGGAAAACAAATTGCCAGTGTTGCCGTTTAACTTCTTTGGCAGGCGGGGACGAAGCCGAAGCTTTGGAAGGAAACGGCGGATCTGTGCGACGGCGCTTTTCATTCATCTGGCAGCCACGCGGTTCGCTTTCGATTCCAGCTTCCCTGACTGGGAGCCAAGTCTCTCTCCGTCCCAGTTAAAACACAGTATTTATTATATTCTCATAGCGCACACAGCAGTGTTAAAGGGTTTCGATCACGGGGGAAATCAAGGCTTTTGATCGAGGCAATTCTGATTCTGATTTTGCAGCATTTTGGGAACGCAACTCGTTGAAATCGTCGGTCCTGCTTGGCTAAACAATGAAAAGAATTCACTGAGCAGACTTGAGTTTGATCTCCAGCCTGTCCTCCTCTGAACCCCAACCCCAGTTCCACGGATTCACACGCCTCGATGCGTACCCAGACATCCGGCCGTGAGCTCTCATTCCGTCTTTTTTTTTGCAACTTTCGCCCCCCAAAATCCTTTCCCCCCCTTCCTCTCTTCTGCTCACTCATCCTCTTCCTCCTCCCTGCAGCCCACCTGTGAAAACACCAAACCTTCATCCCCCCTCCTCACTTCCCAACTCCCCCTGAGGCAGCTAAGCTCTTCCCCTATCTCCCCCCGCTCTCTCTTAGTCCTCTCATTCCCCCGTCTCACTTATTCCCTCTATCTAACACACACACACACACACACACACACTCCCCTGTCATTTGTCAACACTGTCAGCTCGGATGGAAAGAAACTTCCCCAGCTTCTTCATGTCGAATCCCACCACATGGGACGCCCCCCCGATCACTTCCCATATAAGGAGACGTCTGCTTCCTTAAATATACATTCAAATCAAAAAAACCCACACAAGTTCCTCGTCAGGCATCCTTAAGCAAACGCTTTGTGTCTCTCTTTGCTTTATACTCAAAAGAAATGTAGAAATTGATTTGTGTTTTGTTGCCAGGAGCGCGTTCTTCTCCTGGAAACCGCCTGAAAAACTTTAAAAGCTCGTCGTCGTGGAAGTTCTTTTTTTTTTTAAAAAAGCTGTGTATACGTGCGTCTCAAGTAGTATTTAGAAAAACAGACACTGACTGAAGTTATGAATATTAAAGCGCAAGCTCACTTTCTCGCTCCGAGGCCACACTTCATTTAACATCCTATAAGAAGTCAAATAGTGATGACTTTAGTTAAATGATTTCTTCGGCATGGAAAGCGACTCATCACGCGGCGGTGTTTCCTTTTCACACTGATTGCTTTAACATCGCCGCTCGCCTAAAGAAAGGTTGCGCTTCATTTCCTAACGTTGCCACCGAAGCGTCGGAAGCAATTAAGCCTCGACGCCCTGCCTTCAAGTGAAATGAGATGGGAGGGGGGGGTAAAGGGGCATTTCACCAGTTCTTACACAGCCACATTCATAGTTCTCCCTCAGTTAACGCGGTGGCGCAATAATCCATTTAATTTCCTAATTATCGATCGCTTTTGATAGCCGCGCTGAAAAGGTCACGGCGGCATGGCGAGCGGACGGAAAGCAGAGGAATTTTTAACCCGTGGACGTCACATGACGGTGTTGCAGCGTCTCCATCTAAACCCGTATACAAACTATCCCATCCCTCCTCACCCTGTCATACCCACAATCCCTGACTCATCAGATGCTATTGTCACGCACCGACCATCGGCGGCACAAAGGGCTAAATTATTGGCCCCTTTTTAATAAGGCTATGGATTGTCTGAGGAATGGCGCCGGCACCGCTGTTGATTATATTGAAAGCCTGTTGTTTTATATCCTGCGAATGTCAGATTTCTGCTATTTACATCCCTCATCTGCTGCACGCCAGTGAATGGTTATTGATTTTTTTTTTTTTGCCAAAGATGAATAGGAGTGGCCGCGTGGGATTAAAAAACGAAAAGACAAAAAGGGGGTGAGAGGAGGAGGAGGAGGAGGAGGAAGGTGGGAGGGTTTAAGGATTCCTTAGAAGGAAGGAAGTTAGAGGATGAAAGGGAGATTAGTTATCAATCCAGCATTTTCACTTCAGTTTCTTAATCTTTAAATTGCGCGAGAAAAAAAACATCAAGCGACGTCCCAAACCAGCGTTCAGCGAGATCACACTTCCTTGGATTCCTTGGCCCGTCCCATCTTCTTGCGTAAACAAAATAGTTCCATATTTCGCTCCCGGCGCCATTTTTTTTTTCCCTCAACGTGCTGGGATTCAGTTCAAAATGCGGAGGGCTGTTTGATGCCGCTGCCATGTTTTTTTTTTTTTTTTTTTCCAGCCCGATGTCTCTATTGAATTATTGCGCCTACGGCAACAATCCATGGTCAAGAGCCAGACTGCATCTCTGTCTGTTCCAAGCCTTCATCTCTCACTTTGAGAGGAGAAAGAAAAATAGCGTACACGTCAACAATATTTGGCGTTGGATGCGTCGCTCTAAAATGATGTCATTAACCTGTTATGTCAACTTCTCATTTCTCACACAAACTCTTCCTCTTGAGGCCGCTTTGAGACGTTAGTGAAAAACGTGTGAGATTGATGGATTGTGTGGGATTGAAAGTCCACTGTTGACTTTGGAAACAGCTGTTGGCACAAAAAAAAACGCAACCAATCGAGGCGGCTTCGGTTGTGTCACACGATCGGTTTGTCATCCACAGAAATGTGTGGCTCTGGTTATTCTTTCTGCTCATTACTCGGTGTGGAAAACACTTTTAGAACGGATAAATGGTGAAAGTGCTGAAAACATACCAGCATGAGCTGCTTTCCTTGAAGATGTCCCCTTTGACTCTAGAGAACTGTAATGAGCTTCTTAGCTTCCGTCCAGACGACACAAAATATCTAAAGAAAATGAACGTATTCATCATTTATCATGATAGCAAACAAGTCCTTAATGAAAGAGGTTCTGCTTTATCTAATATTATTTAAAATTTTTGTTCTCTTGTTATGAAAACAAGCAATTTTGAAGATGATATCCATGCAAACCGGACGCAGATGCTCCAGATGTTGCTTTTGAAGGGGATAAGTGGGAAAAAGGGGGTTTTAAAAGAGAGGGAAAACTGAGGTTGAGGAAAATGGGAAAAAACAGGAAGCAGAGTATTAAAAAAAAAAGATGACAGGTGTAGAATGAGGTAGTGGGGGAGACGGAGGGAGATACAGATAGATGAATGACATTTTGGATTCTCTCAGCAATAAAGCGTCTCCCCAGACGCAGGCTGTCTGGGTTTAGATAGAGGCCGTCACACTGAAGGGCTCATTTGCCTTTCACTTGCTCATTACATCCAAGCCAAACTTATTTCCTCCTCGGGGAGGCCACTTCCCCCCCGCTGCTCCCACTGTCAGCGTGTGTGTGTGTGTGTGTGTATTTACACGTGCAGCCGTGCATGTACGCTGACATGCAGGATGTTTGTGCAGGTGGGGTGGCAACACCATGGACAGAATCTGTGGTGCATAATGTGTGTGTCATTAATTCTCTGGCATGTCATGTTTGTGACACGCCACTTCGTTTTGTACACAATTTGAAAGGCAACTGCTGTGTTTGGAATAACTCACACACACACACACACACACACACACACACACACACACACACACACACACACACACACACACACACACAGTGTTTTTACAGTCTTCAAACCGAAGGCGTATCCTTTCCTCGCGCCGATATTGAAACACACACAGGCCTCATGGCATAACTGTTCTCGAAGTTTCCTTCATAATGATTTCTCCCATATGGTTCCTACTAATATTCTGCTTGGAGCCAACTCACTGGAGCTGACGACACACACACACACACACACACACACACACACACACACACACACGATCACAGGCAGCCCTTCTGTGCTACATTAACTGCAAACCTCATTTCCCCACAAAGAGAAGCCACTGGCTGAAAATTGGCTAGGACGAGTCATTAAACCTGTGTCTGACACACACACAAACACACGCACATGCACACACACACATCTGTTATACAAATGACCACCCCCCCCCCACCCACCTGTGTCTATGTAGCAGGCGATACCCGAGTGCCCGCTGAGAAATGATTGCCCTTTTGATGGAGGATCCATGTGTACCTGCACTTGGGAGGCTTGACAATCGCTCCTTTTCAGGGGCAATTCACGGCGCGTGTGTTGTCGCAAACATAGGTGATAATTGATGGTGACTCTGTGGGCAGAGGATTAAGATCCATGGGAATGCGTCGTGGGAGAGAGAGGAGAAAATGGTGTTGATGGAATGGAAGGGAATTGACAGGAAGACGCGTTTAAAGATGAAGGGAAAAGGATCTGAGAGTGACAAAAGAGAAGAAGAGCTGGGGGTTGGAGAGCATGGAGGGGGAAGAGAACCTGCTGAGGTATGATTGATGGCTCCGGACCCCCACTGGCCCCGGATCAGCCGTCCAGAGCTGTCGAGGCGGTTGGAAGCGGCGACACCGATGCTGCACTAATAAGCTTATATTATCTTATATGTTGGCCTTCTGTCTGAGGTTCCTCTTACCAATCTTTGTGTGTTTTAGTTGTAGCATTAGGGTCCTCTGATTGGTGGATCAGGATGGTGACCATCCTCTCATATAATAATAGATGTAAGAAAACAATCTGCTGGCGTGGTGCTGACCTTTTGCTTGTTAGGGCGGGCAGCATGAACTCAATTCTTAAAGCGCGAATGGACTTGTTTGACCTCGGCGCATAGAAAAGCTTACAAGGAGGGCCTTTTATAAGTTTTATATCTATTTGACAATGTATTAAAATGAACTGAAAAGGCCAGGAATATCATAATTGAGATTCGTTATTAACTGTCCGTGAAAGTATTACCATTCTGTTAACCAAGGGCAACCTGCAAGCCTTTTTTAAAAAAGTAATTTGTACTATCAGTCGCTTTGTAAAGTGTAGGTGATTTCTTTTTTTTTTTTTTTTTTTTAATAGTGGGAATGAAACTAAATTTCATATACAGTAAGCCCATGTTAGAGCTGAGCCTATAAGCTCCTCGGCTGCCTTGTCAGCCTCGACTCAGGACTGTGACTAGTGAGCAGCAATGGGGAGGATGATGATGATGATGATGGCAGTGAGTGATGAGTGAAATGAAGGCTAGAAGGCCCAGTAATAACCGTCCGACTGATGTGGTCCAGGCTGTGTGTGTGTGTGTGTGTGTGTGTGTGTGTAGCTCAGGGTGTAGGAGATTGCATTTGCAACCACAGACTGTCTGTAAGAAGTGGACGTCGTCATGGTGACGCCACCTGTTGGTTTTTTTTAGCCTCGAGTTTTGTCGTCGCAACAAGTAATCGGAAGTGTCCATATTTGGACTGTGGAGGAGCAACGTATGGATCTGACCAATGGCGGAGCAGCATCCTTACTGGATCTTCCTCCATCTACAAATTCATCAGAAAACAATGCATGTGTGTATTAAGTTACCGGTAATGCAAATGTAAAAAAAAAAAGCGTTAAGAGAAGATCAAACAAGACAAGAGGAAGGATAAAAAAAAATAAAATAAAGAGACATTTTGCAACAGGAGGACAGAAACACGATAAGAGAGCAGACGCGGCGAGAATAGAAAGCCAAAGACGAGGCAGCGGTGTGAAGGAGAAGAGATGAAGTGAGAAATGAGAGCGGGCACAGCTCAATATCGGAGCGAAGTATAGGGGAGGTAACTGTCTGCCTTCATCTCTCACCTCACGGATGAATCACGAGTGGGCAATACTGTACATGCCCCCTCTCTCTCCCTGTCACCTGTCCTGCATTCGCCGCCGCCGCTTTCCCCCAAAAAACGCCACGGATGCTCCCTCATTGTTGCTAAACTCCGGGAAGAATGGCGTGAGACAGGATTAAGTTGTAATTGAATTTAGGAAGATTAAATTCAGACGAGGAAAGGCGGGCAGCAAAACTGGGTTACGCGGCGGCTCAGAAGTTGTGTTTTTTTATATAAAATCCATAATATCCATGCATAAGAGCACACAAATGCACACACTCCATCTGTATTTGAAGTGGACCAAGAGGGAGAATACTCATCACTGCTTTTCTTCATTACTCATTATATATTACTTATAAAGCATGGCATCAAAGTGGATGAGGAAACTATACAGAGAAGCTTTTCAGCCTTTGGAGTCCGATGAGGCCTTGAGAATCTGTACGAGCAGTGATATTATAACAGCTCACTTGTTCGTTTCTTTCTGTTTCTTCATTCCTTTCATGCGTTTCTCATCCAGACCTCCATATTGTTTTCCTGTCACTACTGATTGACAGCTTTAACGAGGTAATTGTAAATTGGCGGTCCGTACACAGTGTAGCTTTTTCCTTACCTCGTAACACGTTCGAGTTCACAGAAATGGTTTGGATGAAAGGGAAGGCTTCGGGGCGTTGAGTAATAATTAATGTAATGCCCTTTTAATGTGAGTAAAAGTTTGATTTTCTACCCATGTTTACTTATGATGTCCTCCTGCGTTCTCCCTCCCTGTTGAGTCGAGCTGCCTCGCTTCTCTTTATCGCCGACGCCGTCGTTGTCCTGATTGGCAGATATCGGTTCCTTCGTTGAGCCAGAGAGAGATGAATGGAGGGAGGGCTGGAGGGCTCAGGGCAGAGAAGAAGACATTTGGAAAAGAGGGAGAAAGAGGGGGAGCAGATGGATCCAGACATTTTCAAAATGAGCCCAGAGAAAAGAGCATTTTACAGTAGAGCGTGTCGATATGAACCCTAATGCTCCTGGACGTCATCCGCACTCTCACAAATACAAGATTGTGTCTCTCTTTCTATCTCGCTCTCCCTTTCAATTCTGTTTCCTTTGCCTTGCTTACTCCCACTGAATGAGTGCCATTTCTCTCTTTGTGTGTGTGTGTGTGTGTGCAGCCGGCTGATATTGGCTTTTCCCGAGTTGTTCCCCCCCCCCCCCCCTCACTTTTCACCCCTCCCCTCTCATCGTCTTATCACCACAAACTGGCGCTCACACCTGCGAATGGGTTTCAATAACAGATTATTACGGACGCCCGCTAACCTTTTCATCGCGGAGAAACGCGCCGCGCACGTATACGCTCATCGATCTCGCCCCAATTTTTTTTCCCCCGGATCCTCGCAGGCTTCCTCCGAGTTCGTAGCCGCTCTTAAATCACTTCATCTAATAAGTCGTCGGCGTGCGTGGTCAGCAAATCTCATTTATCACCCCCGTGGCTCAGGTCCCCTCCCTGCCATTCTGTCCCGCACAGCAATATGGAGGATCACCGAGGAGAGAGGAAGTGCACTCATCTTTGCAGAGCCAACGATCCATAAAGCAATATGGGAGTTTATGAGCTCTCAATGTTGTTCAATATAGGGGCAAGTTCAACTACGCAATAGTCCATTGGTTCTTTTTACTCGTTTTGTACTCGGATGTGGAGAATATACGTTACAGACGTGACAACAGGTGAAACGCTGATGATGCTACTGTAACAATACGGTTTGACAGTATATGCAAATACATTTAGACCTTTATTTCTACCAAAAATCATCTTTTCCACCAATATTACTTGTAAGAGGTTCAATCATATGCAAAGGATTTGAGTTAAATCCCCGGTGTAGCTGCGCGCCACTCACATATTCCGTTTCACCAGGAATATCTAAAGTATAGAAGCTGAAGACGCTCTTACTGCCGTTCCACTGGGACTTTAAACACGTAATTGATCATTCAAACAGTTGTTTTTTGATCGCAGCTTCTCGAGTGTAAAAAAAAAAACCCCAACAAAAACAGTCCTTTTCTGCTGTAAAGAAAGGAGGAGAAACATTTCAGAGCCATCTCAAATCATTTAAGGTGCCTCCAATCTGCAGTAAGGAGTTTGACATTGCAGATGTAAAAATGGAGAATTGCCGAAGGATAACGTGATAAAGACAGAAGTGGTGGAAGAGTTCTTCCACAAGGACCAGAACCCTTCCAGATAATGGACAGAGTGATGTGTAAACGTGTGTGTCAGAGTACATCTGCACAATGTAATGCTTAAGCACACGTGTACATCCAAGGCTCCTCTTTGCTGTTTTTTTCAGGGCACGAATTTCTTTCACGACCGCAAAAAAATGCAATAACATGAAGAAAGGATTATAAAAATGCCCTCGATGCCCTTTAATGAGTTGAGACTTGTTGGTTGATATGCGTGGCGACGTGGCGACGGTGCCAGCTGAGTGAAGCAGATGGCAGCAGTGATGGGGAGGCTGGCAGGGATGGAAAGAGTGCCTCGTGGCTGGACTTAACTAATTACAGTGGTAGCCGCTGCATTAGTGGATTGCCATGCGTTTATCATTAACGCGGGGTTTAACTTGTTGCTGCAAAGAGTTTAAAAAGCTGAATATCGGCCAATCAGCGCTCCCTTGGCTGTCTGGGCAAGCGTATACATATTTTAAGGGGCCTGCTTTAATCCCTTCAGCGCTCCATGTACATGTTCCCGTGCCATTAGCGCTGATTGGCTAAAAAGCAAAGTGTGTTGGAAGCAAACACATGTGAGCGACAGGTGTGTGTTTGCCTTTTTACCGCGGTGGTTGTTGTCTACTCCTTCCTAATTGCCCGGTCTTCCCCCACACACCGATAGAGCTGTTTCTTCTCACTATAATATCTTCAAAGGCCTCCCGGTCTCCGAGTGAAACCCTCCGTAAAGGTCAACCAATGCAATTTGAATATCTTTGATTAAACAGCGTGCCGGTGCCAGACCCAGACTGTAGGTCACTGCCTCAGAGAAATGATACCCACCCCTCTCACCCCACTTGTCCCTCCCCAAGTCTTGACTCCCTCCAGCTCCCTCCCCGCCGTCAAGGCCGCACTCTTTTTTTTTAGCAATTTACGTAATCTCCGAACCCATTCTTCCTCTTCAACCCTTCCCTCCTTTCTTTCCTTCCCTCTGTTTGTATCTCATCTCCACACAATGCCTCGCTTTAATCCAGAAAGTCTCTTCTTCTGTCTTTTCCGCCCTCCTGCTCTCATTCTCACTGATTCAGAGTCTGTGCTCTGCAGCAGTCAATGAACCGTGCATTCTGGTCTGGTTGTTAAAACCTCAGTGAAAGAATCAGAGCTTTTCCCAGTATCTTACATAAATGTTACTATTGCAGAAATAATGAATGAGTATCCAGGTTAACTGGTTGGCTGACCTTCGAGTATCATATTATCTTTAATAAGTAACGCTGTTTTCCTGTCTCCGCGTCTCCAGTTTGTCCCGGCACCGAGAACAAGCTGAGCACCCTGTCGGACCTGGACCAGCAGTACCGCACGCTGAAGAAGCTCTACGAGAACTGCGAGGTCGTCATGGGCAACTTGGAGATCACCAGCATCGACCGCAACCGCAACCTCTCCTTCCTCAAGGTAGGAACGCCGAGCCGCCTTCTGGCTTGTTCACACCAGCAGATACAACAGCGTAGATGGAGAGAGGGGAGGACACGGACTAGGTTTCAGGACCACGGAGAGGGACGGACCCAGAGAATGAGAAACGGGGTTGTTTCAGCACCACGGACAGAGGCAGAGGCTCCATCACTCATTCACATTTCCTACATGGCACACACTCAGCAGTTTTGGCTAAATGTAGACGCAAACAGAGATCGTTTCACGGTCTATGATGGGCCCGCGTGCCGAGACCGAATTCCGCTGACGTCGCTCGCTCCGAAACACCCTGCTGTGCCCCAAGATTGGGACTAGCATGCTAGCTTGCCAGACATAAAGTGCAAATTAGACGGTTGTGGAATTGCTTGAAATTGTCTCTCTTTAATTGTTCCCACTGTTTCTTTTAGCTCCACCGAGCACATTATGAAGCCGCCTGTGTTTTTTTGAATGCGCGGGGATGAAATTCACATTCGCACTAATCCAAGAAATAATTGAATTTACTTTTTTTTTTTTGCACGTGTTTGCTGGGTGCGTTGCAGCAGCTCCTTCTCTGTATTAACTGCTCGGCTTGTTCACAGTGTTTTTGGGTTGTCCATGCGAACAGACATACTGGAGGGAATTTCTATTAAGTTGGCACGAAGGTCCACTTGCTTAGAATTTGATCGCCGAGGGTCAAGATGACTCACCTCACGTCGCCATACTTCAGGAAAGCCTTCAAATTCACTCAAATTCAAAAGAATTCATATGCTTAGATCCATTCACTTATTTACAAAACCTTCAAATGTTGCATTGGTTTGGTGAGAGGCTGCAGTCGGCCATTTTTTTCCACATTTGCATTCGCGGCAGCTGTTGTTGCTGGATCTCTGATTCGGTCGGGGGCTGTTACAAAATGTGACCGGCCGCTGGATATTGATCGGAGCCCTCTGTCGGCACGACAAATCAACGCTATACAATGCACCGTGGAACCAATGACGGGAGGTACAGGCGGGAATCACCGTGGAAGAACAGTCGGTGAGACACTGCAGGCAAATGAGCGGCACTCTGAATGTAAAGTGCCATCTCTTGAACACAGTGCTCTCTTGGGTCTGTTGCTGCTCTCTGAATGTGTGTGTGTGTGTGTGTGTGTCATAGGGACGGCGCTTTAAAACTCCACTTCTGCCACATAGCATTTGCGTGTACTGTACGTGCCACCGGGCGCTGCACCATCCCTCCCCCTTGCTGTTTAATGAAGTGAGGTGTAGTCTAATTACTGGGCCAGCGCTATCAAATGAATATCATAAACAGTCCCATTAGGCCCAGCATCATTAGGGAAACAATTAGGCATCTGGGGAATTGTTAAGTGGATGTGAGGGGGGGGGTCAGGATTCGGGAGTTATGTGGTTGCCGTGGCAACTCTGTCGCAATCACGCTATCTGTCACAAGAAATCATCGGGGGCGCTAGAAAGGCTGTAGTGTTCGGCTGGACACCTTCCATGAAAACCCCCTTTTAATCTTCGGTGATTTAAAATCTATTTTCTACATCGCATAAATCCTAATTAAAGTCTTGGCATTAAATTAACTGTCATATACATCCGTTTAGGACGTTTCAGCCATAATTATGTCTATTTATCCGTTTCGAGGATCACATCACCTGCGACTTAAAGCAACGCGCCGTAGTTCACGCAAAGTTCAATGTCGGCACACAAATGATCCCTCCCGGTGCACACCTATTAACAAACCGCGGAGGCTCGTACATCCTGAGCTGCGGGCATGCTGGGAATGGCGGGGGGAGAGGTGATGCACTTCCTATACGACGCAGCAGCCCGGGAGGTGCGTACGGTGCATAGGAAACAAATGGATGCGAGCGTGGATGGGGGGGCGAAGGAGGGAGGAGAGAGAAGAGCTAGAGGGTTGTCACTTTTATGGCAGGCGAAAACAGCTGCTGTGCTAAAATTACAATGTTTAGCTACCGTGCCGCAGGGCTGTGTGTTTGTGTCTGCATATATTTGTGTGTATAAGAGGAGAGCGGGGGGGAAAGGGCGCCGCGCAGGGCAGTGATGGAGAGGGAAGGGGAGGGGGTGAGGGCGGGGGACACGCAGGAGGACTTTTTGCCTGGTGGGATGCTGACAGTTGGATGGATGAGATGGCTCCGCAGCCCTCCTCACGTCCAGCATTCTTCCAAACCACAAGTCTCTGACGTTCCCTTACTCTCTCTCTACTTCAGTGAGAGTGCAGGAGGACCAGAAACGGGGTAAAATTAGTTTAATAGCCCAGTCTGTGTCAGGTCAGAGTCGATTTATACTCTCAAATAAATCTTGGCGTTTGCTTTATTCAGCTCAGAGGCCCGCATGGGTGGGGCTTACGTCCTGAACGTGCTCCGAAAGCATCTTCTGAGGCTTCAGATAATTTACTGAGTAGATCTTGAACGCATCGTAATGCAACGTCAATGCGACGTTAGCCGTCAGCCCAATTATAAGGTCTTTAACTTTGTATTTGCACAGGTGTGTGAAGGGCATCGCCGTGCAGCCGCCGCCGCCTTGCACCCCCCTCTGTCTAGTTCTCTGGCCAGCTCCCCTGGCCACTGTCTGTCTGTCACTCACAATGACCCATTTTCCCAGAAGTGAAGCGGGGGAGCCACGCCAAGTGGCCTGCAGTGGCCCACAACCAGCTAATGATGTCACCTAGGCCGAAAGGACTCTTCATTAAAGCCGGATCAATCCGGCGGCTCGCGCTGCAAGGACCAGGGAACGATGCCAGGGCTGCAGCTGAGAGCGGGGGGAGGAGGGGTGGCGGATGTCCGTCTGTAAAGCGAGGTTGCAAAGTATGTTTTTAAAGTCTCCCTGGAGGAATTCATCATCACAAGTTGTCGGGGATTCAAACACACGTGCGCGTACGGGCACACGAGCGTCGGCAATAAAGAGAGATGAATGCCGCGGTCACCGAGGTGTGTACTCTGTGTCGACATGCAGACAGACACACTCTTTACAGAGCTTATCTCTGGCAAACACCAGCCGAGAGAGACGCGGGAGAAAAGAGAGACGCTCTATCTTTTTAAAGAAGCCCTCATTTCAAACTCTTCTTTTTTTTTTAAAGAAAAGGGAAAACGTGGCTCCACGAGTTCAGCTCAGCACAGCCAGGCAGCAGAGGAGAAGAAGAGACTCCTCAACACCAAAGGCTTCCCATTTTCCTTGGGTGTGTTTTTCAGCTGCAAAAAATGAAAGCGCTCAGTGATTCTTGCAGCTCAGCTATTCTCAAAGCGCGCGGCGTCAAAAATCCGTCGTGGAGGCGCGTGCTGTGTGCTCAGCGAGCTGCCGGCGTGCCCGTGTGCAACCTGTAGCACGCCGCTTGGATGTTATAGTCACAGGATACACTTACAGAGGGTAATGCTTGCTCAAAGTGTAGATGTTCATATATTATGACAAACTTTTTGAGGAGCTTTGAATCTTCCTCCATGTCCTTGCCCTAACCTGCCGAGATCAGCGTGTGAGGCGGAGATTACTGCCTCCCCGCATGTCATCACTCAGCACTCATCGGATCGCTCCGCTCTCTGTCTCAGACTGTGACTCCGTGCTATTAATTCACCGCCAGGCGATAATTCAGACTCCACTCCATCACACTTGTTCCCTACGCGTCTGTCCTTCAGCTAGGCCACCATTCACTCGCTTACCCATTCTTCTGCTCAAAGGCATGGGTTTTCTAATGGCGTGGGGCGGCTCCACCGGCCTCCGCAGAGCCCCGACCTCAACCCCGGCCGCCGCCAAGCACCTCCGGGGGGATTTGAGGCGGCCGAATGCGAGCCAGGCCTTGTGAGCCCACATTAGTGTGCTCCTTTCTCTCCATCCATCTCTGTTGTGGGCTCCACATGTCACCGGGCCTCCTCCCGAAATAACGACGCCGCCTTCCTGAGCGGTTGGTCGGGCCGGCCGCCCCTCACGGTTTGATTGGCCTCTGAACCAGCCGAGGAGCTCATAAAAGGTGGGGACTGTCGCCTGGAACAGGAGGCTGTTCGCGCCCCGGCAGCGTCGGCATAATTACAGCTCCGACGCTGCGAAAATTAGTACCCTGCTCGCTCCAGCTAACACCCCGCCAGATCACAGTGGCACTACCCTGACGTTTATTATATCTTGGTAATTGTGGGTTAATGGAGGTTTCCAAGCCCAAGAGAAGAAGAATATCACATTTTCACTTTCTTTTATTTGTGTTTCTTTGGCTCCCACAGGAAGTTTATTAGATCCTGCTGAAAGTAGAAAGAACGGAGGAGATATTCCACTTTTTTTTCATTTGTAGGACCTTTTCCACTTATTTTTGATGATCTCATCCTGTTGGGTGACACTTTCACACAAAAAAACAGACAGATAAATGAAAGTCGCCATCTAGCAAACTCCATGTTTGTGGGGGGAAATTACATTTTACAAAAATCTCCGATGCAGAGACACTTTCTGCAGAGCTGTAACGTGTGTGTGTGTGTGTGTGTGTGTGTGTGCACCCTCCTTCCCTCAAGCCATACAGAGGGACAAACACAAACAACCCAAAAAACATGGTGATGCCTGACAGATGAACATGGACAGATCTGTCATTTCACCGCTTTTCTGTCGTCTCTGATTGTCCGTCAGGCCGGGGCTGCTGCGCGCTGCCAAACATAAACAAGAGCGAGCGCCGGCATCCGAGCCGTAACAGCGAGAGGGGGCTGTCTTTTCATCTGCGGCGCTGCTTACACTGAATGAACTCATCACGCTCGGCTGCCGCTGCTGCTGTTTCATCTTACGCTCGGCAGTGAGAGTAAGGAAGTGGCAGACATGCAGAAAAACGGAGGCATACGTTTCAATGCATGCATATTGTGGGTTTTTTTTGGGGCTTGACTCCAGTGGGAGTTAGGATACTGGGGTGTCTTCTGCCCTCAGGGGGGCTGGTGCAACTGAGACACTCATTACTGGGCTTCTGCTTGTCAGCTGCTGTTTCCCTGCAGAGAGAGGTCCGGAGGGGCCACAGCAACAGAATAGATGCACCCTCACACCTGTTCTTACCGTGCATTTTTATGGAAAGATATGCGCGTACACACAAACACATTAAACATGCATGCTCACAAGCTGCCGTCTCGTATCCGGGATCCGGTCTCCCCTGCATATTCACGCATGTGTTTTTTCGCCGGCGTGTTGCGGCCCCCGGGCTGCATGCCATTCCATCCTTTTTTTGTCGGCCTGATCAAAGCAGACACGGTGCGGAGCAGAGGTCTCGGAGGTGAAATTAAAGTCTTGCTGCTCGGCGGCGCGGAGGGGGGGGAAAGTGATTACCGTTAAATTAAAAGGTACGGCCATAAAAGCGCGCCGCGACCGAACCCTCGCAATTCATCAAAATGATCCCACGGCGGCGTCTTTTGCTTATCAAATTGTAAAATATTGTCCATGACACCGGCGTAACAGGGGCGTAATTAATGCACTAAATCAATTTTGAATCACTCCGCGCAGAGTGGCCCTGCTGGGATGCCGTCATTATCACAAATTACGGTGGCAGATGCACAGGGCCGAGAGGAACGCATAAAGCACTCGCGGTGTCTTCCCCCTCCTTTTCGACAGCCGATCCAGTTAGTTTCCCACTCCGTCTGATTCACTGAGTCGAACACGGTGACGCGTTTATCTCCACTCACACCTGGGCTTTTTTCTCCTCCCCAGGTGCACGCAGTTTCATCCCCTCGCCGGCCGTGGAACGTGTGGGTTTTAATGACAACATGCATGCCTTCAAAGAAGTAAATCCTGAATATAATTGTAGCTCGGTTTCATTGTGTTCATGATGAATGCTGAGAGATTGGGCACGCAATTCCTGTAGAAAGAAAATGGTTTTGTTACTATAAAGGTTATTTACTCCCACACATCTGAAAAAGCCTCCCTTCGCTTGTTAGAGTGCAGATGTTCATCTCCATTCTGTTGGGTAATTGTTGCATTAGATATGGATGTGCAACAAATATGAATGATAAACTTTTACTTCTTTAGTTCTGAGTATGAAGCATGACTTTTCCTTTATGGACACATATATCAAGTATCGGAAATAATCTCTCTTCCTATGCCGGCCTCGTCAACTTCCCATGAACTTTCTGAAACCTTCTGCTAGCAAACAGGCTGTGGGATATATTATGTATGCATATTGCATCAAATTATTTCCTCAAGATTTTTGTGATGATTGCATATTCCACACGGCGCGCCCCGACAAAAGTAGAATTTCATCAATTTCCGAGTTCCAGTTGTTGATTAAGCCGGCGTGTTTGCATACGAAAGTCCCCGGTTGCACATCGCGTGAATGCAAAACATGCTTGATGGTCTCACGTTGGCTCACACTTTATTATTCCTGTGGGGGAATGGTAGTGGCACCAGGAGAACAAAACAGCAGATGGAGTCTATTTCCTCTTTTATAACAGCACAAAAACATCACGAATTATAATATTGTTTGGTGGATGATAATAATCCGTTCCCCTCACCTACAACATCAATCTCCAATGTTAGTGTTTCCATTAAATGCTGATTTACTCTCCATTCTGCTCCTCCTTACGATGGGAAAAGTAAAAAGCCAGTGTTGTGAGATATTGTTTCAACATAAATCAGCTGGTTTAACTTTTGCTTTTGAATTAAGAGTTTCACATTAACACACTGAAGCTGAGGTTTTTTGGGAAATGATTCTTCTTCTTCCCCCTCATGACCGCCAACAGCTGGCCTGCAGCACAGCCTGATGAAGTGTCGAACACACTTGGCTCTAAATGCCACTCCTGAATGGCACGAGGATAATTGGGCGTCAAGTGTCGGTCATGTGTGCGGGGTGTTGGCATTTTTCAGGAGTGCGACACGTTTGCCTTTGTGCCAGGTGGCTCTTGAACGTGCACTTAAGTGCTAAAGACCCCCAAAGTTGTGTGCTGGGACTAACCCAGCGTGTTATCATCGGTATTATACCCTAATACCAGGCTGCTATTGTTGTCCTCTCGGCTCCATTATCCACTTTAATTCAGCGCGGCTACTAGAGGCACATCTGTGACGCCGGGCCCTGTCATTTAGAGCACCAGGGCCTCCCTCTAGGCCCCTTTTCACATATTAAAAATGCATCTTAGTGGCGGATTAATTTACGGGGCCGTGTGTAAATTGTTTCTCCCGATACCTTTTTAATATCTGTCTTGCAGCTGGCTTTGGAAAAACGCAGCTCCTGCGACGGTATGCTGAGTGGAAGGAACAGATTGCCTGACATTTACACCACGTGTGTGTGTGTGTGGGTGTGTGATATTTATGCATTGTGCCACTCATTTTGCGTCAAAGAACAGTTTGAGCATCGAGACCAGCAGCTGTAAAACCACTCCAGGCCTGAAGGGGGCAGAGACAACAACTAGTTTTGCTTTATTATGTTTTGTTTATATGGATTCTAATGGCTTCGGCGACGTCATGCGTTTCCATCTGCGTGTTAGCGTTGTCATTGTGGGGAAATTAGCACGTCGATGTTAGCATTTAGCTCCGAGCACCACTGTTCTCAGATTTTGAGCAGCGCCGCCTGATCGGAGCTCACAGGCTTATTATGTCAGCTCAGCAAAAACAATGTAATGGTGTCAGACACGAGACAAAAGCAGCAAAAAGCCACTCTCCGCTAAAAATCCCCCCAGACAACCACACAGAGTCACCCAGAGCTACAAACAACATCCACAGTTCTGTTTCTTTGTGTTTCATCACATACTTTTAACTGGTTATGAAACTGAACCCTCAATATGACCTCCATATGTAAACTGTTAATGTCCAGATGGTGGTCAGGATGACCCGTGCACATCATATTTTGGCTTAAAGTCGTGCCGGCAGGAATCGGCAGCAGGGTAGCGGGGTTCATCCGCGGCTGCAGGACTCGGAGGTCACGGCCCGCTTCCTGGGAGCCAGCACCGACACGACCCAGCCGGCGTGTAACTGGGCCCGCTGGGGGGGGGACCAGAACCAGGACTGAGCGGGGCAGACTGTCTGACCCTGCTGCAGTGATATAAGAGGTGTTTTTAAAGGGGATTCTAGCAGATCTTTCAGACAGGAGGTTGTTGGGCTTAAAGAAACTCCGCTTTTATCCATAAGGGGCCAAAATCAACACAGAAGCAGAGTTAAATGTACTGTAGCCTAATACCATTGGAGTTACTGTCAAGTCTGCCCAGTTTTTTAGTATAGTGTGTTGTACATGTTGTAGAAATATGTATGCAGATAGCAAACACTCATCTCCTATATTGCTCAACTTGCGCCTCAGGAGTTGGTTCCATAAAGTTATTCTGTGCGTTTGCATCCTACTCAGTAATCGGCTCGGTTGGCTGGAACTGCCGGCCTCTTCGTTTCAGAAAAAAAAAGTTTAAAAAAAATATATATATTTTACAGATATTACAGTTACTTCCGTTGCATTTTTATTTTATTTTTGCAGGGCGGGTTTTGCACTCTATAGGGGGCTCCTGATCCCGATTGGGATTGCGACCAAAAGCCCTAAAGCTGAGCTGAACAGAGAAACGCAGACACATATCACACAAATCTTAGATATGTGAGAAGCCAAAACAAGCCTGAAAAATAGGATTTTATATATAAAGTTTAATAAGAAACGAGAAAGAAGGAGGCTGATTTTTCTGCGGTAGGACTTTTTTTCGCACCACAAAAAAAACATCGACCAATTACGTAGCAGAAAAGGTGCTATATTTAATTTTTTTTTTTTTTTGATTGGCTAAGATGCATATTATATATATATATATATCTTTTCACATCTGCCAGGTATAATTTTACCCCTCCATCTCGCTACACACTGTATTGAATAGAATCAAATTGAGCAATCTCTTGTTCTAACTGTCATTTTCACGTCTGCCTTTTATCTCAGATTTCATTATGTCGTGAAATTGAATCTGGAAAAAAAAAAGAAAAACGCACGTGTGTCACGTAGACACGCATTTACATGCACGTGCACGCGCGCACCTTGTGCTGCCGCAAATCAGGACATCCATCTCTGATTAGGGGGGGGATTTGATTCCAGAGTAATGAAGTAGTTTAGCGCTGGAACGTGTTGTGCTTCGTAACCGCCGATGATGCCACGGCCGTCATATTCTGCAAAATGGCTGACCAACACACACACACACACACACACACACACACACTCACATACACTCCCACACTATATAAAGAGACAAGACGGATGAAATGTGACATGGCTGTAATCAGTCCCACAGCTGCCTGGTTACTTGGCCTGAATATATTTGGTGCGGGAGACGGAAAAGTTGTGTTTTGGTAAAGAATAGAGAATAGTTGTGTAGAGACATGTGGTTGGGTGTAGCATGTCCTGGTGTTGTGTGAGAGACAGTATGATTTATGTCCTCCATGACCTTTTCCAACACAATCATTACCTGTTACTTCTATTTTCCATACATTCACAACCTTCCACTCTGGGAATTCCTCTCTCTCTCCCTTTGCCATGAATGGATTACCCTCACATTGTCTACCGATGGCTGCGTCCTGGCTCTGCACCGGGGCCCAATCATCAATCACTTGGAAGGGCCGTTAAGCACCTTTTCTCCCCCCAGAGGAGTGAACTGAGATTGGGCCTCGGAGGCCACTCGACTCCCCCCACGCAGCAGGTTGGCCCCTCCCGTCAGTGAAGCTGCCACCTCTCAAAAAGTCTCCATCCTAAGCTGGGATGACCATGAATAATGAGGGACTTAAATATGAGATACAGGAGCTAGGTGCTATAGGAGATAGCATGCTCCTCACTTTTTTTCCTCCCCTCCATAGCTGCTGTCAAGCGAGCAGAAGCCCGCCTGAGGCTGATGTGCACTAGCTTTGTCACATAACTGCATTATGTAGGCTCCCCAGAGGCTACAGCATAATGCGATACGCCACGCGACTGTTGCCGGGATGCTACAACAGCCCCCGTCTCATGAGTTATGTATTAGTGTTTTCACTGCGGCTTAAGGATCACATACTGTACCGCACTGTCACTGTTGTAGTTTTTGCCTGCTAATGTGCGGCAAAACTTCCCCCTTTGGTGGTTTTAATTCCACAGTCGGGGTCTCTACTGTAAATGCGTCTTGACAACGCAGACGCCTCACGGACGCCCCCGCTCATGAAACGGCCTCATATGAGATTGTCAGGCTGTCTGAGACAATAAATATCAGCGCCTAAAGCCAGTAGCACAGCTGCTGCTGGAGGCACACCTCTGGATACACACACACACACACGCTGTGTCAACCCAAAGTCATGTCAACACTAGCTGGCACTATTGAAGCTGAAGCATGTCAGTGTTTGGAAGCGACGCTGAGAATTTGCCTCCGAACGCGTCCGCCGGCAACGATGGAGCGCTGAGAAAAGACTGTATGAATCAATAATTTTAATATATTTTTAATTAGTTAAGGAAATTGCACTTGGGAGGTTAATCATGATTGATGAAAGGCTTCCTGGTATTTGAACACAACAGAACTGGATGCAGGTCTCTGTGAGACTAGAACCCCATCAAACTGGAGCCTTTTGATTGATACATGATCTTACTTTGCCCCTAATGCAGCTAAAACACCTTTAAAGGGAGAATGGATTCCAATCCTCTCGGCGCCATCGACATGAAAAGTGGCGCGTGGGTTCAAAAAACGCTCGTCTGCGTTTGATGTGTGCTCGTTTTTTCTCTTCCTGTTTCGATGCCAGCGAAGAGCCCCGCCCCCTTTCCCCCACCTGCGCACTTTTCACCCCATCGATTCATCTCGCAGGAGTCCCTCAGGGTTCTATCAGCAAACTTGCGACGCTTCCGTACAAAAGGAACGCCGTTTTCACGGTGACATTTCACGCGGCGGGATTTTTCATTTATTTTCAAAGTCAATGGCCCTCGTCTCAAAGGCCTTGATTTTTCCTCCTCCTTTTTTTTAGGATTTCTCAAAAAATCTTGAATGTCACACCCGAGTGCTCTCAGCATACTTAGCAGCCAAACAGTCGCAAGGAGGTGAAGGAGTGCATTCTGCTCTCGCGGAGCTCATTGAAGCGGATTGGTAAACAGGTCCCCGCCCGCCCATTGACTTTGCCGCCGCGCCGAGGAGTCAGGTTGCAACCGGCGCTTCAGTCAAAACCGTCGAGAGTCGGCGGCGTCGTTGCCGCTGACATGCGCCGCTGCACTCTCCTTGACTTACTGGCAGAGTGCTCTATATGTATGGAAATGAGCCATAATCACCATAATATGTGTCCCATCTCTTGTATTTTATAATGGTGTCATTACACCTTTTTTTTCCTTGCCCTTTTTTCCCCACTTTCCTCCTCTCCTTCCATCCCTCCTACGAATCCTTCCTCCTCATACCATCTACCTCATCTCCACTCTCACTCATCCAGATGACAGGAACAGGTGCACTATTAATTATGCTTTGAAATATATCTCCTCCTTGCTCCACTCCCCTTCCCTTCGCCTCCTGCTGCACCTCCCAACACTAAACTCCGCTCCTCCTCCTACGGTCACCCAACATCTTCCGGTCTTGCTTGATTTCGGAGCGCTTCCACGTGCTTCTCGTTATCTCCACACAGCGACGTCCCCCGTCTGTAGCGCTCATGTTTACTATCCCGAGATAACAATTAAATTACATCGTTATCTCAAGCTATCAAAATGTTGTTTTCTCACGAGCGCGGCTTAAACACCTCATTATTTTGAGATAACAAACTCTTTTTTTTTCTTTCTTTTTCTGTTTCGGGGGGAGATCCGGTGGCTTCACCCCACCGATGTCGATTTAAGAGTCTATCCAAATCGGCTTAGTCTGATGAAAGCGACACTGTCGGAGGGAGAGACCGGAGTAGATTAAATTTGAGAAAATAAATAAAGAGAGAATCAACTCCACGGTGGATATAAACCCCACTCGGATATAGAGTCCTCGCTCGCATAATGTTGGATCACGGCGAAATACAAATCTCCGACATAATGACTTATTTAGGTTGTGATTGTGAGAACTACAGACGGGTGGCGTCGTAAATCCATTTCAGGCTTTAGTGCCTCACGTCGCAGATTCAATCAGCGTTCGTTCCCCACTTATTTCACCGGGTTTACCTTTATTTATTCTCCGTACCGACGTAAATGTGGAAAGTCCAGTCTGCAAAATTACCTTTTTTAATAATAATGCATAATACGTTCATAAAATGCAATGCAAGCAGTGATTTATAGCTTTTTTGGAGTGTGACCCCTTTGTAAATAAAGCACTAGTTGTGGCCCCTCATCTAATTTCCCCAGGTGGTTTCATTTAAATTACTGTTCAGGGGGCCAAAGGCGGGTAAATTGACGAAAATGAATGAGATTTCACCAAAGAAAGCTTCAGTCCAAAGTCCAAACGCCTGCTAATTTGTGCAGCGGTAGATTTTCTACTTTCCAAAACTCATTAATCATCTCACGACCCCCCCTCAGGTTTCTCTCCTGAACCTTCGGGAACCGTCGGATGTGCAACCCCACGGCTGCTCCATTTCTTCCACACACATCATTTATTTTCTACCGTCGTAATCCTAAATAAGTCAGGGTTTCTCGGCCCTCAAAGATCACATTTTTTCCATATTCCCTTTGAATGTGTTGACCCTCTTGAATGTTGACCACTTGAAGAACAGCTAAAGGTAATAATAAGACATGTCATGCAGATAGAGAGCAGGCAGCCAGGCTCCCCTAATGCAGCGTTCTCCCTCTGAATCTGGGAAGAAGCCCAAAGGCGATTCTTGGGTAGAAGCTGGAGAAAACGTGTATGTAAATGCTGTGTTGGCGAGGCTTCTGCAAAGTAAGTCGAATGAAAAAATTACAGTAGACACACAGGCTATTAGCCTAAAAACATCATGCGGTTTGGTAAATTGGCTTACATAAGCGTCGTTGAGGTGTATTTGAGCTCTAATTGGAGGTCCCTAGTCCCTTTAATCTGCTTCCTTAGTCACCTCCGGTGCTGCTACTCCAACCAACTGTTGCTGGGTGAAGTCTCCACTCATTGGCTGACAAAACGAGATCATTCGAGGTGAACCCCGAACACAGATTTCCACATATCTGGAGGTTACAGGGTGCCGCAGCACAGCATTTCAGGCTTCTGTTTCCCAGACGACGCACACCCTTCCATCACGATTACGCCGGTGCGGCGGCGAGAGAGCACCTTTGTTTCCTCGCCGCTGCGTATCCCGGAGATGGGATGAAAATCGCACATCGCTCGGAGGAAAACAGCGGAAAAGAAGAAAAGGAAACGAGCCTGCCGGGACCGCACAGGATTCCGTTTGACTGAGTGCTCGGCGCTAGGCCGCTAATTGCCTGCGATTGATGGAGAAAAGCGCTAGAGGAAACGTTAAACACGCGATGCATCGTGGGTAGTTGACCTATGTGGACTAAGTCGTGTCTGTGCCTCATGGCTGTGTTTTCTCTCCTGCGTAGGCGGGGGGGGGTCGGGGGTTAGTGGAATATCTGAGGCTTGTGTGTGTGTGTGTGTGTGTGTGTGTGTGTGTGTGTGTGTGTGTGTACACTCACATCCATCAGGGCTGGAATCAAAAGAGTCGGATCGGTTTCTAAAATAATGACTGTGGAAGGATTTTGATATGTTTTTTTGACTCTGACTGTCTTTTTATGTGTGTGAGAGCAATCAAGGGTTCATGTCATGTGACGCGACACTTCCCCCCCCCCCCCACACACACACTCACCCAATAGAAGTTGAGGATCCTGTAGCTCCTGCGTTTGTGAAACCGAGTGCATTCGATGCAGCCGTGGGAAATGCAGGTGTTTGTGTTTACTCGACCTCCCCTCCTCGTCTCCTCGCTTCCTCCCTCCCTCCAACCACAGAGGAATGCAGATCAATATTGATCTAGGAAACAACTTATGGCAACGGGAAATTAAACGGTGTTAAAGGGAATGAAACTGACGGAGAAAAGGCACGGTAATCTTTTAATTTAATTAGGTAAATTACAACAAAAAAATCCTTTCTCAGTCTTGTTTTTTTTTTTTTGCCTTCTTTCTTCTGCCTGCTCTCTCCCTCTCTCTTTTTTTTTTTTTTTGCTCTCCCTCGCTCCCGCTGGAAGGTTTTTCCTGCGGTTGCTTAGCAACAAGGAAACAGTTTTTCTTTGGTTTTCTGCCAGCGGGTCCCGGAGGCTGGCAGGGAGAACGGGGCACAGTGGAGGCTCTGTGGAGCCTGCCAGCAGCCGAGTGGATGCCTACAGCTGGGTCGGGTTGTGGAGCAGCCCTCCCCCTCCCCCTCCCCCCTATTCCCAGTCACAGCGCCCCTAGCAGGCACCCGGCGGTGCTAAACCGGTGATAGTGAGGCGCCCCAGCCCTCCAGCAGTAAACACAGGGTCACGGCGGGGTCAGCGTGATGAAACCGCACCACTTCCAAACCAGGGGGGTCAGATCAACGAGGCCCGCGGAGAAAAGCGCCGTTATTTTTAGGAGGTTGAGTCACGAGTTGCATAGAGTTGCACAACATGCTAACTCTCGAACAAACATAAGGGGGGGGGGGAGAAAAAACCACAAAACATTTGGCACGGTGATTTCACCGATGGGATTCTGACAATAGAAATCCTTTTCTGCAATAAGTGTACTCATCAAAGCATCCGCTGAAAGTGATTCCACTGCTCTTTTATAGTGTTTTCCTCCCCTCTTCAGGTGATCGGCACATTGTAATCTCGCTAATAAGCACCTCCGCCGTCTCTTCTCCTTCCTATTGTGTGAGCAAACTCGGCAGGTGCGCGCGTTCGCCGAGCGCTCAATATAGAGGCGGATCTACCGTTAGCTGCTATTATCCTGAAATGCAGGCGGTCCGGGCGTCCCGACTGTCAGTCTCCACTAGCGTCCCCCTAGGGGTCAGCAGCCGTCAAACCTCACATTACTCATTCCCTGCCACCCTTTCCAACCAATCATCTGGTCTGTCTCTGGTCATTAGGGCGTCCGGTAGCTGCTCCATACAACCTTCCCGTCACACCGACGTCGCTGGACATACAAATGAGCTGGAACGTTATTGACCGCTGGGACGATACAGGATGTTATCTCAAGACAAATAAGTTGATCGTGTCGTAAATAGTTAATTTTTGCCATAGTGTTGCGTGTGTGTGTGTACTTTGTTGCATGAGTTTCTCAGATGAATATTGAATAAGAAGAAGAAGGGAATAAGTTTGGCAGCGATGTGAAGGCTGTCAGCTAAAGCGAAACCCTCTCTTCTGCAGCACTTTTTTGTGTCGGTGACCTTTGACCTTCAGCAATGAGGACAAACACAAATTAAAAGTGGCCCCCGTCGTTCAGCTTGCCTTTGCCGTTGAACTAATTTGCCTCATCAAGTGCCCAACGCCGAGGCAATCAGCCTGATTTTTAGTGACTTTTGAGAAGGTCAATTGATGCATGATGAGGCAGATAGTTGAGGTCTGCCACGCTCCTCGGCAAGGCACACTGTTTCTGCATATTATGTGTGTCTGAGTCAGGCGTCCAGCCAAGGCCATTTAGCTTGAACCGACGCCAAATAATAGTCCGGTCTTGGAGGAGATTATTTTGATCGTTGCATATCTACAGACGACGTCATCGTGGCTGCTCGAGGAGCGGCTGAGAGACTGGAATCACTCCGCAATTGAGCTGACATTTTTTTTTTAATCACTTTGCACTGTAGGTCCACACACATCCTTCACGAGCTTGACATTTTCAAAATGCAAATAACATGCACGGCAAACGAGGGGAAAGCATTACCGCCTTTCCACGAGGCGGACACTATAGATTCATTCGTTTGTGCTCATTTGTATGATTATGTGACACCTGTAGCCCAGAATCTGATCCCTCACGCTCATTTACTTTCCCCGCAGTCCATCAGAGAGGTGACCGGCTACGTGCTGGTGGCCCTCAACCAGTTCGACTACCTGCCGCTGGAGAACCTGCGCATCATCCGGGGCACCAAGCTGTACGAGGGCCGCTACTCCCTGGCCATCTTCCTCAACTACAGGCGGGAAGGCTACTACGGCCTGCGGCAGCTGGGCCTGCGCAACCTCACAGGTCAGAACCACTGCATGCATATCGCTGTTTTTTTCTAATCATCGCAACGACTGAGGGCTTTAGGCATCAGACGGGAACATAAATAAAAATTCATGTAATGTGGCCTTTTTAAAGAAAGAATGTTCTGTTTTAGGGATCAATTTTTCAGCGCGCTGCAAAAAAGCTTGTGTTTGACTTGTTTTAACACCCACGTGTATCGTTTTAATAGGGCCTTTTTAATTAAGTCACAAAATTGGAACTCCACTTTTGAAGTTACACTGGCAAATTAATCTCCCGTGTCGCCATACTGAGGGATCAAATGTCTGCAGAAAAGGACCCGTTTTCCCATTAATTACATTTTTGTTTACACCCAAAATACGCTCCGTTCATTTTGTAGGATATCGGATGCGGTTGTGTTATTTTTTTACGTAGCAGCTGTGCCTTTTTTTTCGAAGAGAGAGGTCTTGATTAAAGTCAAGATGTAAAGGGTAGCTTTTGTCTGCGTTAACTTTTCCAGTCGTGACCCCAGCATCGGATAATCTTTGCCATTTTGGCGTTACCCAGCGGTGCGGTGACCTTCCGACTGCAGTCGGAATGGAATCAGCAGACACAATCTTCCGTTGCACGCTTTCAAAATCATCTCTTGGAGCACCAATCATGTCTCCACATAGCTGTTTAAAGTCTAACAGGTTCGGGAGTCAGGTGTCGCCTCTTTTAGCGTCTCGGCGGCGGCGGCGGCGGCATTAGCATCACTCCGGGCCGAAGGGACGACTGTCACATACACTCTGGGGAGAAGCAGTGGAGCTCGGTCCGGGTCACTCGCTCTCTTTTCTCTGCGCTGTTTGATGCCGTCTGGAGTGACAGGAGGACGGGAAGCGAAGAGAAGTTGGGATCTGGCATGGGGGTCCGAGGAAAGATGTCTGAGGCGGCGAGGGGATGTACTGAACTATGGCATGTGGAGGGAAAAATCCCTCTCATTTAGAAACCCACCACGTAGGACGTGTTCGTTAAACTCGGGGCAGCTTTTTGAGCTTCCACGCGGCGTTTTCTTCCTTCATCTCGTCTGATTTTGGAGGAATCCCGGTCAGATTTATTCATGGCAGGAAAAGAGTTCTTTGTGTTCTTCCAGCATGGATGGAGCTTAATCTTTTCAAGCGTCTTCACAATGGCCAATGGAAGAAAAAAAAAATCCTGTCCAACACGTATGTCCCCTAAAGTACAGCCAAGGAACAAACACGGACGCGAGAGGAGCTGCCAGTCCTGCTGACCATTTGTTCACACCGAGGTGTCGGAAGTAATTTCTCATCCCGTGATTGTTTAAAAAATGATTTTTCAGCGGGAGAAAGAGGGAAGATACTGGGCTCCATCCCACCGTGGACTGACCACGTGGTCCCGTATGTGCATCCACCCCCTTTGTTGTATTTCGCCCCGAGGCTTCTTCTCTGGCATCGATCCGCCCGCTCTCCCATCCATCCCGCTCCTCCTGCAGGCAAATGTTTCACAGACCAAATTCATTTCAGTGTAAAACATGTATCTTGAAGTCCTTGACCACCCCTTTGCAACTTTTTTTTCAAGCCGTAAACATCTGGGGGCGTCCGCCAACGATGAGTTAGAGGCGTCGGCGTTGGGGAAAGTTGGACAGTGGAGATTCATCCCGGCCTCTGATGCCATTGACTTTGCTGTAGTGTTTTTTTGTGATTGATGGCGGGGGATCAAACTGTGATCCATATTAAAGGACATGGCAGATTTAGTGTAATAAGCAGCGTTTTATGGAGTCTGACCGCGGTGATAAAGGACTCCTGAGAGTTTTAAGGGCACGCTGATGCCCAGAGCTGGTAAAGCATCTATTTTGACCCCCCTATGGAGAAAATAGGGACCCAGAAGTGAGGCTAGTGAAATCCTTCAGTGCTGTTTTCTACATATAGAATAATATTCAAATATTTGTTTTATGTAACTGGAAAGGCAAAGAGGAAACTATAAGTGAGGTATCTTCAGATAATCCTTTCTCGGTGCAGAAAAGTATGCCTTGCAATATTTATGACCACACCATCGTCTCCATCCCCGACTGTATCGACACTCGTTGGGTGGATTCACCTCCGCTTCGCCGCCGTGACTGTCTGCCCACACACCTCCTGTTTGATGCACGCGGGACGGACAGCCTCACATCGCCGGGCTTCCCTCCATAGTATCTGATCCGACGCTGCAATAAAGCCGGATCCGACCATGCATATGGATCAGCGCTCCTCTGCCAAGGTCTAAAAGAAGAGAAAATATAGTTCCTCTCTTTTTAAAATCGGCTCACAACTAGGCCAGCAGATAATTCTCCCTTTCCCAAATGATGACGATAAGTTGAGCGAGCATCCCCATTTTGCTTAAGACTCAATTGTGTGATGAAATGTACTTATTTGTAATTAATTTTTGCAGGGGGGATGTACTGTACGTGCCGGAGCGAGCACATATTCAGCAACTCCTCGCTGCACACAATACATTAAACAACAGCTCCGCTGCGGCTTCGTCCCCCCCGGTGGAATCGCTGCGCGGCGGGGAGGCCGCACAAAGCGTGGATGTCGTTTTTTTTGCAGGCAGCGGTGTGGTGCGGGAGCAGGGGATGTATAGTAATCCGTGTTGAAGAAACTCCCCTGATATTAACCGGTCGAACCCCCCCCGATGATGCCCCTGCAGCCTTAATAACCCAACACATACACAACACATGGACTCCGCAGTGCTAATTATCCCATCGTGCTCAGCAGTGGTGATAACGCCAACCATAAGACTCGGAGCTGATGAGCTGGCGTGTATGAAATGGTTTCTACATCCAGCCCCCCCCCCCCCTTCTTTCTTTGCTTAACTTTTTTCTTTGTTTGTGAGCTTTCCTTTTTTTTTAACCAACCCTGTGAAATTGCCCATTTGGATGAGGGCCAAATGGCTCAGCCTGCCCCAAAGAGAGCTCTGACTCCGACTTCCCATCTGGCAGCAGTGCCCCCCCCGTGCTCGTGTGCAGAAAGCAAAGCACCAACTCTGCCATCCCCCTTTTCCTCCCGTAACCTCCCTCTTTCTCTCCCTCCCTCACCTGTTTATTATCACTGGAACTGAAGCGACGCCACGATTTCCCCACCTGGCAGCGACCCAAAACGTCTCCTAATTTAAAGCCAATCATTTACACGCGCCTGTCTCGCTAATCGCGGCGTTATTCCGATCGCATTTCAACCAAATCACCAACAGCAGTTTGCCCGCAGAGATGAATTGATTTAATAGACTTCATTTTTAATTTTAATTAACCCCCATGCGCATTTTTATTTCCCGAGCATGACTATTGATTTAGCGGCTCGCAGTCGGCTAGTTCTGATATCTACAACAAGGCATGTGGGATTAAGATAGCACATAAATACCGTTTGGTTGATATTTCATTTAAAAAATGAAAAAACAACAAACTTGAACTACTTTTTCTGCTACTTTTTCCCCCCCATGTGTTTGTTTCAGAAGTGTCATAAAGGCTGAATTTGATCTGTACAGTAAATCCCCTCAGCGGAGAGAACAAAGATCCGGCACATCAAAGATATTATAGCCTCTGCTTATTTGAAGGAAAAAAAAAAGGACACACACCTAAAAGGAGAATCCTACAGCACGGCGGCTCACTTGAAGACAGCCTTTTCATGCATCCGTGCTCGCCTCCATCTTCAACTTTTCTCCTCTTCACACAGCTCAAATAGACACTGAAGAGACATCCGCTCGTATTTATCTTTCACGGTCGAGTTTGTGAAGAAAAATCCACATTCCCCTCCTTGTGAAAATACAATAACGGGGGCGGGAAGGAACTATAGCAGTTGTGTGTGGAATTTATATAGAAAAAAGAACTACTTCCAAGGCCTCTTTATTTAACATAAAGCTTGTGGTGTGATCTCCAAAAAGTGGTGTAATTACAGAAAGATCAAATAGAGCCAAAGCGGGCTAATGCTAATACCCCGCGCTCGCTCCGGACTGTTGCGGTGGAAGAGGGAGAGTGGAGGGATGGGGCCCATAAATAATGAATGCAGTGTCATCATTAAGGCGCCAAATGATTAAAACATATCTCCCAGCTTCAAACGCTGCTTTTCTACTCCATAAAAATGCTGCAGTCGTGGATGTGCGAGGCGAGGCGAGCCCATCTGTCTGCTTGTGAAATAAAGTTTAGCTTTTTTTTTTTTTCTTTCATCTTTACCCCCTTTTTTTTTTCTGTAGTGTCGAAAAACACCAAAGCACCAGCGTTCCTTTTGGAGAAAACACACAACTGTGCGTTAATATAATGCAACCTACACTTAGATATGAACTCTAGGTTCATATAATACTACAAACTGTCGCCGTAGGAACCCAGAAGTCATCGGAATGCCATGCTCGGTCACGCCAGCTGTCAGCGCTGCCGTTGGGGCTTTTTGTTTAAATCCTTTGACGAGAATACCCAGGGGGCTTCAGGGTTGTCTCCATTAGCGGCGGAGGCTTGTCTTGAAGCAGGCAAAATGATCTCTAATGGAATGGTAATAGTCCCCCGGGGCGGTGTGTTCGCTGCCCCCTGCGCCGCTCTTTGATGTTCCGGTTCACTCCCACCGGCCGACGCCAGCTGACCCGGACTAACTGAGCTACCTGCTCACCTGACAGCATCCCCACATCACAGTAATGGCCCTCACTCCCTAATAGCGGATGAAAAGCCCGGTCGCCCAAGCGTCCGATCCTGTGTTAAATGTGCCGTCGTGTCTTCAGGGAGTCGGGGGAAGCTGGGAGTCCTGCGAGCACTTCTAATAACGTCAACAACTTACAATGACATGCCGAGATAAGTTCAGTCAGCCGACACGGAGCTGCCGAGGTCGGGGCGATAATAAGGAGATCTGTTGCAGCGAAATACAAAACGTCTCCCTGAAATCGCTGAAGAGCTGCGATTTCATCACGTCGGGCTCCAAAAGCACATTTAAGGTTTATGATGAGGGGCCACGAGGTCTGGGTGTGGATGGGAATGCAAAAGGGAGAAGATTCAGGACTGAAAAGTCTCAAAAAGGGCTCTGGAAAATCAGTTTTAATATTGCCAGATGTCATGGAAACACATGAACTGATATATTCATGAATGTATCATGAATTAACAAGGGTGTATTAGCGTAATTGAACTAAAAATAAAGACACAGCCAGGGAGGAGGGTAATATTCTGAGAAAAATAGACAGATATAATGAGATTTAAGTGGTAAAACTTAAATGCTGTATGTTTTGGGCTAAAATCAGGAGTATTTCCTTATTTTCCTTATAAGTAGAATTTGTCATCCACTGCCAGCGGTGGCATCTGTATATTTACCACTTTAATATCAGGGAATATTCTTGCAAATTTGCAAAAATGAGTTTAATCTTGCAGAATCAACTGCCAGTAACTTTACAACCAGTTTATGTTTGACCTTTTTTTAAAATAAGCCGCACCTCCAGCTGGAAAACCTCGACTTACGTAATCCCGAAGCCGTCGTGACGCGTTCGAGGACATCACTCCCGTCTCGACTGAAGGGTCCGTGTCTGCAGACATTTAATAACACAAAATGCTGCGCTGTTATCAGGCATAGTGGCCGCTCTCTCCGTCAGACAGTAATTATATTCAAAGCGTCTGCTTGTTTGTCTCGCCACCGGCGCCCTCTCCCTCCTGACATTGCAACATATTTGTGTGCTTTGGGCCCTCTGGAGGAATGACGGGCGAACGCTTTCGCACTGCGTTTGTGTGCAATTTCTGTCCCCTCGCAGGCGTCTGCAAGCTGCTTGACTTTGGCGAGTTTTAATGACATTTTTTAGGCTCCGTTATTATTTATTTTTCTCCAGATCGGCTGTGGTAACTTCCACTCCAAACCACAAATCCATTAGCGTCGCGCGCCGCCAATCATTAGCACCGATTCGCTCGTCTCTCCGCCCGCAGAAAAAATCATCGAAAGTCGGGAGGGGTGGGGCTGGTCTGGCTCACCAAAGCTCCCACTAAATGTACTGTAGAACCAGATGGAGGCAATTTACTGGTCATAGTTGATTTGCTGGTGTGTGCGTCCGTGTCGGCGTGTCCCAAATTACCCAAGCGGAGGGGATGAGTGCCGCTGCTCTGTGCCAGGGAATGACAAATTGCCCATTTAGCCCTTTTGTAGGTGTCAATTTTAATGTAGAGGGTGAGCTGTGTTTCCGACACTTCTTAAGCATTTCTCACTCTGAAAAATATGTAATGAGTCCGATTTGAATTACAAAACGCCGTGCGCGGCGCACACAAATTACAGTAACCTTTTCCTGGACGTGTAATAATAAGTGCAACGTCGGGAGTTATGTGCTGAGTTTTTACTGTCTTGACGGCTCCCCGATGATCCATTCCTCGTGCCTCCCTGAATTTGAGTCGGATGTTTCCGAGCCCGGCCAATTGTACCAAAACACTATTTGCAGCACAATAACAGACTCCGCTGTAACGCAAGCGATCACTGCCGCCGGAGGAAAACAACCTGGGACAGCACTTTCTGGAGCCGTTCGTACTCCGAGACCGTGCCTGGCAATTTATTTGACGAGTGAGTTGCTTGACCCGCGGGTCGCCGAGACCTATTAAAGCTCCGTTTTTGGAACTTCAAAAACACACGGCTGGCAAAAAGTGCACATTTATGGCTTTTTTTTACAACATTCTAAGAAAGGTATACTTCTTAACAGACTGATAATAGATTCTCCACTAATCCGACCACATATGTGTCGCTGATTAGTATTCAGCGGCGCTCCCGTCCTCTTTGGCTGGCTCTTTTGTTTGCCTGCGCTGATTGGAGGGCCTCTGGTTAATTTAGATGCAGGGAAGCGGTGACAGAAGAGGGCTTATTAGGGCCGTGAGCCCATCCTGCCTTAAGTGCAGAGTCTCCAGTTCCATTTTCATTTGCCTCCATTATTGAATTTGCTGGCTTCTCATTCGCCCTGATTGCATTTTGTGTCACCTCTAAAAAAAAAAAAAAAGAGGTACCGTGACACTCAGGTGGAAGACCTCCATTATGACAGTAAAGTAAGAGACAGGAAAAAGTTTAGATTTTATTTTTATTAACCAAAAGTTTTTCCTGCTGATGATGTAACCTGTGAAGGAAGGGAAAGGATGACAGACGGGTGGAGCAAGAGTGGGTGGAGGGGGAAAAGAAGATTCATTTAGCATCCATTGAAGCTTTAGAAGTAAAAAGAAATACATTAATGGCATCTCCTCCTCCGCGTTTTGGCTGCACCTTCACAGCCTCCGTAATCTCCTAACGTGAAGCATTTTTCATAACAATTCATCGCAAAACAATATCATTCGTGACGGCGAAATTTAATCAGGGACTTTAAAACACAATTATGGTTATCGGGGAGGACACGGCGGCATCGTGAGGAGGTGTGGGGGGGGGGGGGAAGATGGAGGGGACCTCCCCCGCACTGTCTGCGCCCTGGCGCTCCTCTCCCATTTGTCACCGAGCACAATATCTCTTTGGCTGGCAGAGCTAATAATGGAGAAGTGGGGGAAACGGGACTCTGGAGACCCACCTCCGCTTTGCCGTGAAGATCAGATAAGTTCTCCTCAAGTCAGAGGCCCCCGGAGCCACTGTGGATCTGCTTGTGTCATTTATATAAAAAAAAAAATGTTAAAAAACGACAGCTTTTTAGGTGTGTGAATAATACAGGTCTTTATAAAAATGTGCAACTAGAGGAGCAAAGCGTTTCCAAAGAAACGCCACGCTACCCGGGTTGCCCTCTGAAAAGTTCATTTAATTCCGGTGGCTGAAACCAGACCGGAGGGGCCCCCCCTGTGCTGATGCTTTTTCATGCCTTGAGGCAAACTGGTCGCCGTTTTCTGTCTCTATTATCTCGGTGATCTGCAGCCATTTATCTACCGGCGGCTTGTTTGCAGTCTGGAGACTCCGCACTTATTCAGGGGATTTGAAGAGTCGTTTTCACTTAAGCAGTTACTTTCTCAGCAGCCTCTGTGTTGTGCCCCCCCCCCACCCCCACCCTCCTTTAGAGTAAACACGCTCGGAGGCACTGTACAGTGGAGCCTCACAATTACACACAGGGGGTTTCCTCAGAGAACTTCTTGTTTTCCACTCACGTCATGTATTAATCACAGTTTTTTTTGTCTAAATCAGAGAGAAATCCACGACTTTTTTAATATAGCTCTCTAACCCTTCATTGGCTCTCATGCGGGTGGTTATTTTCCTAGAGTTGCAGATTTGAACGTTCATCAGCGTTCCCCCCCCCCCGAAGAGGTTGCACTCTAAGAAAATGAAGGCAATTTGTCTCATTCCCCCAGTTGGGCACCTTCTGTCACGCCAGCTGTCTGCGGCGTGTCACCGAGCGCCGCGATCATCTGATGCATGTCAGCGAACGCACACACACACACACCATGCTGTACATTCCCCAGGAAAAGCTCTTCAAACAATGCTGGCGGAAAAACAAACATTTGTGTGTGTGTGCGTGTGGATCTACTTTATTGCAATTTCCCTCATTAATGTATTCCCTTTGGTTGAAAATGTGCTGATCTTCTGTCACCTTGTTGCATCTCTGTTGTGTATTTAAAGAGGGTGCATCAGTTTTAATGACTTCTCATTAATGTCGCTCCATCACATCTCTCTTAAACGTAGGTGGGGGGAGGGGGAGGTTGGTTGTTTTTTTTAAAAAAATGAGAAAACAAAAACCTCCACTGGGTCTCTCTGCATGTTCCTCCCAAGCACAGAGTGATTAATTGGCATTTAAGAGGTAATGCCTCGGCTTAGCTAGCAGGCTCTGCCTACAAATTGGAGGCTTTGTCGAACTGATGCTGAAGCTTTGAGATTTTTGTGTACGTCACATGTCCTTTCTGGAGCTCGTGAAAAAAAAAAAAAAAAAAAGGGGGCTCTCGACTGCGGAAAAAGAAAGAGTGATCATCTCAATTCCTCCGTTCCCCGTGCTCAGCAAGTCGGCCCATCGCCGGAGTGAGAAAGCACATTTGTTGCGGGAGAGGGGGTGGCTTGGTTGGGAGGGCGACAAGGATGGAGTGACGCTCCTAATGGAAAAGAGCAGAGCTGGGCACTCGAGTCGTGCGATACGTGACAATAACGGGAAAACGCATGGGCTCATCAGTAGAGGACGCATCACTATTACGGCCTTATTCATCAGCATAATTAGGCAGAGATAGAGATGCGGGACAAGTGGCTAGCAGCACTGATGAAAGCTCATCAGCCGGGCTCCCTATAGAGCGATGGCCGTTGATTGCTGCCGGGGCCCATCATCGCCGAGAAACTACTCCTAACTAGGGGGCTCTTCGCTCTGCTGAATGACCGTAAAATGAACTTAATTGGCTCGCAATGGCACGGGGATCATTTCCACTTCCTCAACAATCTGTGCACCGATTGGCCTGATCTCTATTTCAAGCTGCACAATACAAAAAAAAGAGTATTTGCCTCCCCAAAGTGAGTTTTTTTTATAAAGCCCCCCTTGACTTTTAATTATTTTTACATAAAAGTGTTACCGGGTTGTTGTCAGGGCGCTCTGACTCTCTCTTTGCTCTCTTGTGTGAGAAAAGATGTAGATGGTTGTTCGGTGGGTGAACTAAATGTGAAATATTAAAGTAACAGGTGTGAAAAGGTTTCTGCCTCGTCATTATCAGGTTTCCTCAGGTGTTAAAGTCATTCAGACAAAGTTTTGACCTTTAATTGGTTCCTTTCTTATTTATTTATTAATATATTCATTATATACAGTAATTATTTGGCATAAAGAGAGAAGACATTTATTTTTGTATCCTGTATTTTTCACTTTTCTACCATAATAGTGGTAGAAATGGTTCAGCCCAGTTTAGACGAGGCTGAAAAGGTCAATTTCAGTTTGTTTTTTGGGGGGATTGTTTTCATAGATGTTCAGCAGGAAGCCTGGTTGCACCATCCAAGTGTCTCGTGCCAAATAACATGCAGCACCTTTTTAATACGAGGTGCTGGAGCAGAAGAAGAAATACGTAGTTTGTTTGACGTAGACGAAATGCATCAAACAAAGCCATTCATCGACTCATTCAGTTTCATGTGATATGTGTCACTTAATCATCTCCTCCTCCAGCCGTCTCCTCCCACGGTCCCACATCACATCTATCCTCTCTGATTCCTCATGACACTTCAACTTTCGCTTGGTGAGATTTTTATTTATTTCTTCCTCCGTCACAGCGAGACGTTTTGTGTCACTGCCGAGAGAGATGTAGCGAAGTGCTTCGCCAGGAAGCGCCTTGAACCCGACGTGACCCGGGCGTACGGCGGCGGAGCCCTCGGCAGCCACGTGCACCCATAAAACGCTGCGTGTGTGACCCAGAGAAGCTAGGCGCTGTGAATATCTTTGAGATGAGCTCCCCTTGTAGGGCAGCTGAGGTGGTTCGGGCATCGGATGCCTCTTGGATGCCTCTATTTCGAGGTTTTCTGGGCTTGTGTCGCTAGTAAGAGGCCCCCAGGGTAGATCCAGAACCCAGAAGGATTATAAATGCCGTCTGGCCTTGAAACGGCTCAGCTTCCCCCCCAGGAAGCACTGGAGAACATGGGGGAGAGGGACCGAATGGATGAAAAATGTCCACAGAAGCTCGTCATCTATAAAGTTCACTTGATCAGAAACCTTGTTTTTAGAGCGGCAGTTCAATATTTTAAAAATCATAATTGTTTTAACCTTAGCAATAACCTCTTCCCCCTCATATCTGGGTCCCCTCCCTCTCCTCTACACCCCGCCTCCACCTACCTTTGTGCTCCGATGCAGGACAATAGCTTTTATGACTACCTCGTAACTCACAGCCGCGTGCAGGGTTGGGCGGAGGGGCGGCGGGCGGGAGGTAGAGGAGGATGGTCGGCTGTAGATCTCCCGAGCTGATGGAAAGATCGAAGGAAGGAGAGGGGGGCGGCGGCGCAGGACTGTCGCCGTGTTAATGAATGACCGCCCGACGGCTTGTCATCCCGCTGGAAGACTTAGTGCCCTTGCCCCGGACGGGCAGCGGAGGTGGCAATTTGTCTCCCGGCGAGCAGACGGGATCTGGACACAAGCACTTAAAAGAGCATTTGGGACAGTGCTGGGCGGGTCCAAGAGGAAGACTGCTCCCCCATAAAACAGCAGAATGGATTTTATCTGTCATACCTACAAAATGTCAAAATTATTACTGAAAAAAAAGAAAAAAAAGTTCAGGAAAATGTTTGGTCTCAAAAGTTTCAACTCAAACAAAAAAGCCAAATGGTTTCCAGAACAGAACGTCGGGTTAAAGCAAGTTCCCGACTTCTTGTTTAATTTTTTTATCTCGGTAAAGCAGATAATTCTGTCGACAGCCAGGAAAAATAAATCAATGTTTGCCCTGTTTTTTAGGAATAATATGAATCAGGCTATGAATGATGTATGAACACGGTCCTTCAGAAGACGGACAGGAACAAAACTTGTAAGTTTGGTGCATCTGAGTCCGACTGAACTTTCATTTCCACAAATATTCTTTTAAGTTTTACACGTTTTTGGGGCATTTTGAATAAAACATGCAAATCAGGCATCCTCTGATGATGTTTTATTCTTACTATCCTGGAAGAAAATCTGCAGAAACGACCAGTTCATGTACAATATGACACTTACTTCATCTGTGTTTCTAAATTAAATGAAATCGTGCTGACAGTGATATTTGACTAAAGCGCTGCCACTGTCTCCTTTTTTTTTTTCGCCCACAATGAATGTAAAACACCCTCTGATAAATGGTCCATTGTGACGGGAACATGATTACACGAGGCCGCGGCTGTAGGCCGTTCAGCGGGCAGACGGAGCACCGTGTCACCTCTAAGAGGGCTTTGAATAAATGTCCCCGTCTCCACCAAGGCCCACTTCCTTAATCAGGGTGTCGGATGGTAATGATTAGCTTCCTGCGTGAGCTTCCCAGCTGCCGAACCATCCGCATAACTCATACGCCGTTAATAATCCGCCCGGGGAGATAATATCCTTCTTTACCTTCAGCTAATCCAGCCCCCCGATTTGAGCCACATTGTTACGTTTTTCATATTAAATTGAATTCATCACGACGAGTACTTTCACGGGAAAATCCGGGGCGCCGCTTCATATCCAAGGAGAAGGGGACGCGAGGTGATTTGTATCTAAATCCCTCAACGAGGCGGAAATAATACAGTCGGCTGGTGTCCCGCAGGGACGCCGACGGAAGGCTGTTGTTTCTCTTCTGACCCCCGGGGGTCACGGCTCGGGATTACAGCGGCATCGTTTCATTCTGTATCCAAAACCTGGATTAGTAACAGGGAGAGGGGATTAGGATTGATCATCATTCTCCACGTGCAGCCATCTGTTCAGGGCACTAGTCCTTGAAAAGAAGCATATTTTTGCTATTATGCAAATGGAGGAGTGTGTGTGTGTGTGTGTGTGTGTGTGTGTGTGTGTGTGTGTGTGTGGGTGTGTCGGCTTGGCTGATCAACGCGGAGCAGGTCAAGAGACCTGCGATCCAGTACCCCCGAGTCCGTTTAATGATGTGGGCCCGTTGTGAGCCGAGCCCTTGAAGATAATAGTGGAACATATTCCAAATTGCTTATTTTTTTTCTTCTTTCTTTTTTTAGTTGTTTTACTCCACAGTGAGAAATCAACATGATACCAGACACAAATACCGCTCTCCACATACAGCACGACTCCCTCCGTACATCGCTCTTCACTCACTGTATCCCTCTGTGAGGATACGGCAGTTTACTATTTCATTTTTAATTAACACGACGAGGATCGGGTGTCTTCCTGCGACATTCAAACTCATTAACTCCAACTCTCTCCAGCTAAATGACATTATTTAATACTCGATGCATAATTGTGAATTCACACCGGCGTGCAGTTTCAAGGTTTTTTTGGGTGTCTTTATGAAGCATCATTGTCTTTGCTGTTGAATTACACCGTGCATTCGTCAATAACATTTATCTCCGTGTTCAGATGCACTCCGGGGGACACTTTATGCGGCGCGCCGCTTCGAGACAAAGGAGCGATGGGAGTTAACCTTGAAGTATTGATTTGCTGCCATCGTGCGCACGCGACGTATATATATACCCACGCCCCGTCTGCTCATTCCTCTCCGTCTTGTCCTGCAGAGATCCTGAACGGCGGCGTCTACGTCGACCAGAACAAATTCCTGTGCCACGCCGACACCATCCATTGGAGCGACATCATCAACAACCCCCAGGCCGAGCTGCTGGTGGTGCCGTCCAACAACAGCAACCTCGGATGTGAGTGAAAAACCAGTGAAACCAGTGCCTTTTTTTTTGGATGAAAATCAAATGGTTCTTTTTCTGCCTGTTGTAGACACACACACACACACACACTCCCCCCCACCAGCTGCAGTCATGCCCTATCTCTTTGTGTTCACTGTTTGCCTGGCGGCCATTTGGAAGCGAAATCACATAGCGTTAGATCAGCGCGTGAACCCTCCCATTGTAGTGGCGTGGTAGCAGCTCCGCAGCGAGGCCCATGGAGCTGCTGTCTGCTGCACGCCTTTTACATCTCACTGAATCTGACAGCTGGTTTGAAGCTGCCCACTTCCCCTGGTCGCCACCGTCCCCCCGACTCCCCCAGCATTGGACATAACAGGCGTCGCTCTCCGGCGGACATTCTGTGTCAGAAGAGCTGCTCGAAACTTTTTCTGCACATTTATGGTCGAGGCCTCTCGCTCGTTCTGAGGCGGGGGGAAAGAAGTTTCTCCGTGCCCCCCTTGTGGCAAAACACATCAGGGGACAGATGAGGCGCCAAATAGTGAGCAAAGACAAAGCTGGGGGTTTCTTTGATGAGAAGGCGCGACGACCTTTCCCCGCTTACAGAACAGAATCTGCGTCTTGAGGCGACTCTCAAATAAAGAAGAATTTAAGCTTGCGTGTGAGAAGAAGTTCTCTGTTGTTGATGAAGTGGCAGTGATGGCGGAGGAGGAGGATGGGAAAAGCGGCGAGGAGCGGAGGAGGTGGGCCAAAAAAAAAAAAAATGACAAGAGAGCGAGTGGGAGTTGAGGTTGCCAAACTAGGGGGGGCCTTTGCCAAGCGGTAGTTAGTATTTAACATTAACAACCCCACAGTGGGAGTGGTGGAAGGGGCCGGGGTGACAGTCTGCCGTACTATTCCACTTACTCTGTAATTAACCCGTACTCAATTAAGCCCTGATGATGGCAGATGAAGGCTGCTCTGTCAGGCTCCACTTTGCCTGTGCGAGCGCTTGATGGAAGGGAGTAGCAGGCTTGTCTTCCACGCCTGTGTTTTCCACAGACCTCGCCATAATGGCTCCGGGGGAAGTTTGTCGGACGAGCGTGGGAAGATAACTTCCCCCCGTCACGAGTCCGGGGGAAGTTTTAAATCTTAACTTTGCTGTGTGTTTGTGTGTGTGTGTTCTGCAGGCCGACGCTGTCATCGCTCGTGTAACGGACGCTGCTGGGGTCATCAGGAGGATCAGTGTCAAACCTGTGAGTACGTCCCGGATACTGACCTATATTAAAGGAGCAGGCCAACTATTTCTCTACATCGTCCAGATTTTTTGCTGAGAATCCTCAACAGTCTGCTTTAAAAGGGTCTGATTTTGACACAGGTGTGTTGTTTTTGTGAGCACATCTATCTTCTCCTGCTCGAAATAACCCGGAATTAAATAATAAATGTGGAAAGCAAATGACTTTCTCCTCCGCCGTACGGATTTTTAATGCGGCGGCGGTGAGAGGAGTTCTCCGCCGACAAAGTGATGTGGAGAAAAAAACAGCGGAAAATAAAGAGGGAGCCGCGTAGCTGCAGAAATGTTGGTTCTCTTGTTTAATTGCAGTTCCACTCGTGTCGCACCGAAAACCCAGAGAGCAACTGGCCTGTTTTTCTCAGACTAACACAGACTAATAGACTACAGGGCCTTGTTGTTTTCTTTCACGGCTGCATCATTATGTTCCCAACACAGCGGAGAGTGAGCACAGCAGTTTTTAAATGCCTCAGCTTGGATCTCCTGCTGACTCGCTGGCTGCCACATCTCCCGCTCTGCCACCAACGTGGGAGGCTGTTCGGTCACACGAGCGTCGGAGCAACTTTGATGCAATAGGTGCGAGCGTTTGGAATAACGCAGCTTCTTTTTAAAGGCGTTTTATGGTATAAAAATAAAGGAAATGGGAAATAATTCCTCAAGAGTTGGCATGGCAACAAATAAAGCCCAGGCTTTCTGGGAATTAACAGCACAGTTGGAAGGTGTCTTTGGCCAGTGGGTTCCGCTTGGCAGAAAAACGCCTGCCGCGTAAGCACAGATATGGCGAACACGTGGGGTTGGTGAACTTTTTTTTCTTCCAAACTTCCATTTCTCCGAGGAAAACCAATCGAGCTCGCTCCAGTCCTCCCACTTCAGATCCTGAACTGGGAGCTGCTGGCTCCAGGTTGGAGGACCACTCAAGGGCACCTCCGGAGCAGCTGTTTTTAAAGTCCGTCTGGGCGTTCGACCCACCGGTCTGACCTTTAGCTCAACAAAGGCCGCTCACCGTTTCCCCTTTGTGCCTCGTCGGAGAGGAATGTTGAGGCCGCTGGTGTTTAAGGATTTCTATTTCTGTCCTCTCCCGCCCTGTGCAGTGACGAAGACGGTGTGTGCAGAGCAGTGTGACGGTCGATGCTTCGGGCCCTACGTCAGCGACTGCTGCCATCGAGAGTGCGCCGGCGGTTGCTCGGGACCCAAGGACACAGACTGCTTCGTACGTCACACACACACACACACACACACATCATTCCTGCATCAGATCTAACGCCGTCCCCTCCATCGTCTTCTCTGCGACATCTGTTAACAAAAATCCCCCACTTTGTTTACCGGCTGATAAATTGTTTGTCATTTTACGGGGGGCCGTAAAAGTCCTCGGCTGTGGCGGCTCCTCAAAGAACAAATTGGTGATTCAGTGTTCCAATTAGTATCCCCTTTATCACCTCAACTTCTTCCCGTCCCGCGTCACACCCGCGCGGCGCCCGGCGGAGACGATATTGCGGTTGTAATTCACCGACAGGCTCATCCAATTCAATTACTGCCATTTTCAGCCCGGCGGCCACAGACGACGAAGCACTTACGGGCTTTTATGGGGAAACATTTCACCATTTACATCGCGTTGATGGCTCCCAATTTTTCTCCCGTTCAGAGCGTTCAAAGAGACGAGGGGACCGGCGGCGTGATCCGCGTGTCGCAACCCCGGCGTTAAAATGAAATGCTGGCGTAATCACTCGCAGCGACCCTCGCCTCAGGATGTCCTCCCTGTTGATTGTGCTTCCTTGCTTTCTTCCCCTACAGGCGTGCACCAATTTCAACGACAGCGGAGCGTGCGTGACCCAGTGCCCTCAGCCGTTTGTGTACAACCCCACCTCCTTCCAGCTGGAGCACAACCCCCGAGCCAAGTACACCTACGGAGCCTTCTGTGTCAAGAAATGCCCACGTGAGTCGCCGTCCAAGCCGCCGCAGATGCTCCTAACGATGCTCATAATTAAGTTTTACAGACTGTGAACCAGTGTCCATTGAAGAGCCGTTTATCCTCTTCCCCGTGCTGAAATTAGACTCCAGACAATTATTGCAAGTCAAGATAAATCACTCAAACATAAATAAATTGGGGGCGTCTCAATCAACTCCGCGCCACGCCATCTGTTTCAGCTCCTGGCGACGGAAGAAAAGGAACCCCCGAAATAGCGGTTCTTCCTCGGAGTCGGGAGTGCAGCGATTCAGCAGGCGTGCGTTAAAAAAAGTGGCGCTCCGTCGACAGATTGCATATTCAAGTCCCACTGATCATCAAACGAGCACACACCAGTCACTTCTCCCACCGCTGCACCCAAACGCTAATTTGATTCATTACGTCTCCGGAGCAATGCAGCCCTAGACTATTAGTTTTCATCATTATTCAAACGTGATTAAAACACAATCACAATTAGAGGGTCTCCTTCCAGGAAATACGAAAAAATGCTCCACTTCTCCGCTGTTGTTTCAGATAACTTCGTGGTGGACCACAGCTCCTGTGTCCGAGCGTGTCCCAGCAACAAGATGGAGGTGGAAGAGAACCGCATCAAGATGTGCATCCCCTGCACCGACATCTGTCCCAAAGGTGAACCCCGAGACCTTTCTATTAGAATAGTATTCTCCTCCTCCTCCCTCACTTCCTGGCTTACTGTATTCATGTACAAGAGCTTATGCACTTAAACCGTTTTAATCTAATAGCTTTATGCTAACCGCGATGATGCTGGATCAACAGTCCCCCGCAGGAATTACTTGGAAAGCTTTATAGGAAATGTGATTTATTTTATGGGAGGCTAGCTTATCTTTTATTTTTTTTAATATTACACTTAATATACTTATAGCCGATTTACTTCCCCCCCCAAAAATATCAACATCTTGTGTAATTTACGGCTAAGTAAAGCAGTAAACAGCTTATAAAACACAGGAAAAGTAATGACGGATCGTTCCCAGCTGAAGTATTCCTTCAAACAAAATACTCGTTTTCCCATTACTCCCACTGATTACTCCGTGCATATCGGAGGATGACAGATGTGGCGTAAAAAACGGAGGTCACGTGCTTGATCCCCGACAACAGTCGACGTATTAATTAGCGCCGAATGGCCCCGCAAGGAGAAACTGCTGCTACCTGCTCGGTAATTACGACTGTGTGTGTGTGTGAGCTAAACGCCCGAAACGTCTAATGTGAAATTAAACTGTATGCTTCAGTTCAATACGAGAGGATTAGCCCCTACCGTCATGTTGTTCTCACAAAAGGTAACTGATGTGCCCTTTCTCCTCGGAGGGGAAGACAGGGAGTGTGTTCCCCCCATTGATTGGCTAATCCCTTGATTACATCGTCACGCAGCGGGAGGTGTGGGTGTGTGGGGGGGGTTAATGAGGGATAGCCCGAGGAACTGGGGGGGAAATGATAACAAATTAACATTTCAGATATGGAATTGGCTGGTATAAATCACGATCAAAAAATGGTTACACCACTTAATGCAAGCCTTATTCATCATCCCCTCCGCCTGTGTCAGAAACACTTGGCTCACACCAGACCGCGAGTGTAATTAATGCAGATGTAATGAATTCATTATAGATGGGGGATGGAGGGGGGGGATTGTGCTTTCATCAAATGGCCTTGCCGACGCGCCGGAGCAGGGCTCTATTTTCATAAAAGAGTGCGGAGAATTAACGTGACAAATAGCTTCTAGGAGTTCCTCAAAATGAGGTCTCCGCCGCGCAAGGGCGCGCTGGATTTCCACCTTTGTAACCTGAATAATGTGTGATCCTCAGTGTGCGACGGCATCGGGACGGGCAGCCTGCAGACGGCTCAGACGGTGGACGCCAGCAACATCGACAAGTTTGTCAACTGCACCAAAATCAACGGCAACCTCGTCTTCCTCATTACCGGCATTAAAGGGTAAGTGACAGCTTGAAAGGTTGTTTTCGGGTCCCTAACCAAACGTCAATAGAAAATGTACTCCATTTATTATTCTTGCAAACACCCAACTAGATGGAATATTAAGTGTATTAGAGGCGGCAGCGTGGAATTAAGACATTTTTGCAGGTCTGTCACATGTTTCGTCAACTATCTCTATTCAAACTGAAGCTCTGAAGATGCCAAACTGTTTTTTTATCATTAAGGTCATAACATAGCAATGTATGGTTTTGATAGAGATAGTATTCACTTTTCCTCCTCAGGGACATGTATCACGGTATCGGACCTCTGGACCCTGAGCGCCTCAACGCGTTCCGCACGGTGAAGGAGATCACAGGTAAGTTATCACTGGAGTCACCTTGGGAGGAACTGCAAAACAAAAACAACGTTATTATGGTGTGTGTGTGTGTGTGTGTGTGTGTGTGTGTGTGTGTGTGTGTGTGTGTGTGTGTGTGTGTGTGTGTGTGTGTGTGTGTGTGTGTGTGTGTGTGTGTGTGTGTGTGTGAATGATGTCGCCTCCGAGAAAGCTTTCAGGAGAAAGTGGAAGCCGTTTTTTTGTCAGTGAAATCTAAAAGGTGCTCTGGTGGATATGATGTTATTGTGTGTGTGTGTGTGTGTGTCTAATAGTTACACATGCTTACAGTAATGTGCTTGTGTGTGTGTGTGTGTGTGTGTGTGTGTGTATTTATTCATTAACTATTAGAGGCCTTAAGGGATGAGCAATACCACGTATACAAAGCCTTTTTGTCATATTAAACTGCGACATGCCGTTGAGCCAAACAGCTAATGGAGTGAAACTGCATTTTCATAATGAAAACCCGGGCAATAAGAAAGAGCAATGGCCTTACTATGTGAGGCGTTTTCCTCCTCTATCCCTTTTAAATGTCGTTTCCTAAGATTTCCCGATTTGATGTAATCTGTCATTAAAGGCGAGTGCAAACGGACGGATTCTTTCAATTAGCGTAGATTGTCTTTTTCTTTACAAAGTACGCGTTCTTGCTTGAACTTCAGAGTTCGTTGCAACTCCATGACGGATAAACGAAGGCAACGGAAGCATCCCTTTCTTTTTCTCGTCGTTTTTTATGTTCCTTCGGCGCCTTTTTTTCCCCTTTTCATCAGAGTAAAAATAGACTTTTTAATGGGTTTACTAACTAGCGCGTCTTCTCTTTAGGTTTCCTCAACATCCAGTCGTGGCCTGAGAACATGACAGATCTGAGTGTTTTCTCCAGCCTGGCGACCATCGGAGGTCGATCTCTTTACAGGTAAAAAACAATAAAGCATCCTCATTAAGCTCTGCTTGTGACATCATCTATGACATCACACTTACAGTACAGCTCCTATGGAGAGGACGTGCTCATGTTTTAGCTGTCTTTACCCACAGAGATCCTCATGTAGCTCGCTGCTCTCCTCCACTTGGACAGCCACTGTTGGGGCTAATGAGCCGCCGGCCCCGTGATGTTTCTGCAACAGAGGCCCTTTGAAGCGTTGCCGTGGCGGCGCTTTGATTAGCCCTGTTTTGATAACGGGATCTGTGTTCACTTCCAAGTGGCAGATCCGTGGGATAGCGCCGGCAGAGTCAAAAGGAGATCCGGCCTTGTAAACAGCAGTAATGAACCTGTAGCTCAGCATTGTTCCCTTCAGAGACGGAGCATCCTGCTTTCTTGTCTGGTTTTTCTTCCCCCTCAACTTTTGCTCTTCTCATCTTCTCCCAATCATCTCTCTCGAAGTTTCTCCTCTTCTTATCTTTTGACTCCTCCTCCATTTCTTCTTATTCTTTCTCTCCATCCTCACCTCCACGTCTCCCTGCTTCGCCGCAACCTCTTAAATCTGCTTTTGTCCCGCAGTGGAAGTGGCATCTCCCTGCTCATCCTGAAGCAGCGTTGGATCTCCTCGCTCCAGTTCCAGTCGCTGGACGAGATCAGCGCCGGGAACGTCTACATCTTCAACAACAGCCGCCTGTGCTTCTACAACACCGTCAACTGGACGTCGCTCTTCAGGACCCAGAGCCAGAAGGTCCTCATCCGCAACAACCGAGACCCGAAGGAATGCAGTAAGTTTCTTTTTTTTCTTTCAATTCTAACGGTAACAAAAAAAAAACACCTATTAAATTCTCCTGCTTCTTTAATATTTTCCCATTAGCATCTCATTAATTTCAAACTTCCCCCCCCGAAAAATCCCACCGACCTCCCCTCCCAGCCTCACACACACTGTCATGCCCGTTTCCAAGGCGACCGTGTCCCTGGTGTCTCGCGGCTCCTTCGCCCATGAAAGCCCTTATTCAGCTCCCTGTGGAAAGTGCTCAGCGCATCATGCACAGGGGCAGGATTAGGCTCGCTGCTAGCCGCGGGGAGGTGGACAACCTGAAGGAACGATGAGGAGCTCACATGCGGCTTCGGCTGCCGATGCCAGAAACTGACCACGCTGTTCAGTGGGAGGTATAATACTAGCAGGAACGCCATACTGCTGTTATTCATCGCAAATGATTATCTGTGTGTTATGCCAGTAATAGAAATAACTACAAACAAAAAGGTGGGCCGTCGTCTTCCTCGGCCAGCCTGCAGTTGATATCATTAGCCAGTTAATGAGTGCGGTGTGTGTGTGAGGAATCGATCGACGGGGGCCTTACACAGGCCTCTTCATTAGGCTCAACCCTCCTGTCTAGCATTGACTGCTCGGCTGTTGACAAAGGCTTCAACCCCCCCCTCCCCTCCCTGGGGCGACACTCCCGGGGACGTGGGTGTCACTCACCGGATGGAGGACGCGGCGAATCCGATGAACAGCATCGATTGTTGTGGTTTTCGACTAGAGGGGGGAAAAAAGGGGGCTTAGGGTGGGCGGTCTTTAATGGGCCGAGGAGCGGGGAATACCAATGCTTACTCGCACAGCTGTACTCACACACTAACGTGCACATGCAGGGAGATTCACGCCGCACTCACTTGTCCCCCCCAGGTGTGAATACAGAAACAGACACATAAGTGAGGCACAAAGTCTCCGGATTCAATTACCCATCATAAAGCGTTATTGCATTTCACTTTGCTGCTTATTATTGGTCGATCCAAGAGCGGCTTCGACCCCCCGTTTCACCAGTAAGCGTGACTTGCATGATGTGTGTGTTTCCTCATCGATTTACACCCTTGTGCTCCGTAGCTCAACATCAGATGGTGTGCGATCGGATGTGTTCGGACGGCGGGTGCTGGGGCCCGGGGTCCGACCAGTGTCTTTCCTGCCGATATTTCCGACGGGGCCGCGCCTGCGTGGAGTCCTGCAGCCTTTTTGACGAGTGAGTCTACTTTTTCACATGTTTCACAAAAGCTTTAAACCCAAATATGAGCATTTTCCTGAATGTCTGCGATGCTCTCAAGGGGGCCGCGTTAATTCTCATGCCAACAGCCATATGTGTGTGACGAGCGGAGGAAATAAAATCAATTCAAACGGCTATGATGCATGCGAATGAAGTGGAGACGCTCTGAAAAGCTCTGGAGGAGGGGAGTCTAATTGCAGAGTGGCATGAATGTAATGAGATGAACCAATAAGGAGTTTCACCCCGTGAACAGTTAACAGTCTTTGGCAGCGCGTTACATCCATAGTCCAAAAATCAATTTGAATATATCGTCAAAGTATTATATTTTATTTCAAATTGGCCCGTTTGGGCTGACAGACAAGAGTGTTTACAGCTCCGAGGAGAGAAATAACTCACGGCCCCTTTGATTGTCCTCACAAGCCGCCGACGTCCTGCCTTTCGTGGTGAATAATTGCATTCAGGTCGTTGCGTTGTGCCGCCAAGAGGCACATCAAAAATATCGCTGCCAACTCACCTGGGGAGAAGCACGTCTTTGTAGATGTCGGTTCCAGTCTTTTGTGCCCGCTCTTGAATGAACGAGGGAGACGTTGGAGGATCACTTGAAACGGCGCCCATCTAAAATAAGAGCGTCCCGGCAGCGAGATGAATCTGACTTTCTCGCAGCGGTGTCAAGGCCGCGTTCTCCCCAGGGGGAGAGGAGGGAGTGCACGTAAGTGTGAGAGCGAGCAAACCCTCGGTCATGTTGACTTGTTGCCATCCCTTTCTTTTTTTTTTTCTTTTTTTTTTTCCCGGCACCATTTGTGGGAGGGAGAGCTTTGAAGTTGCCGGGAAAAAAAACAGCTCACAGCGAAGGCTTTGAAGGCGGCTGGTGAGGACGGGGCACGTGGCAGGGAGCTGCCGGAGCACGCTTGTTTCCCCATACTGTAAATACCGTCAGCCGCCGTACGTTACATTCCTGCTTTGTGCATCGAAGTGTGCATGACCTAAAGGTTCGCCGGGTGTAAGAAGTCACCTGCTGCAAAGAAATCATGCATCTTCCTTTCTGGAGAACCTTGAATAACCTGTATCTCCCCCTCTAGGCGACGACTACTGTAAGCTCTCTGTCTCAAGCAGCACAAAACCTGATTTGTACTGCAGAAGGTGTTGCCAAGCTACATGTAATTTAACGATAAATCCTCCAGTTGGTGTTCGTGCGCTTGCAACCTTTATTTAACTCTCGCAGAGTACATTTGAGGAAATAGACCCTATTAACAACGTGATGCCAACAGGACATAAAAACAAGAAAGTGAGTCAGAAGAGGCTTTAAATAAGATGTCTCTGGAGCAACGAGAAAGTATAAATTAAATTCCAAGAATAAGCATGAAGCCAACTGGTAGTTTTGTCCAATTTTGGTCAACTAGCTTTGTTTAAGAATAGAAACAAAAGTGATGTTTCATCTCCTTTTATCACCGACATAAAGATGGAAATCGCTGGATGATTGGAGCCTCAATTCAAGTAGATTTAATCGCGCCATACGTTATAGAATAATACAGTGTCGTCTGCTATTTGGTTTATTTAATTTGGTGGCTGCTGCATGTCTCAGTGCAGCATCACTCTAATCCAGTAGACAGAGAAAACGACTGTTTAGGAATCCCTCATTTTACAAGACGGTAAAACAAAAGCGCTTCCAGACAAACAGCTGAAAGAAAAAGTAATTCTGTCCTCCCGTGATGTTTTTGAGTTGGGAACTGATTGAATAACACTGCACATTTAAAATGTCTGGCTCATTTCCATAATGTTTGAGTGTGATAAATATTTATTCCTACAGTCTGAGCGAGTTTTAGAATAAATACATTTAAATTAAATTATTATATTCAATTTGAATTATTGAGTTATTTTTCTTGCGGGAGGGAAATTAATTTGAAAAAAAAACAAATTAGTTTTGTCGTTACAAGGTATTGGAAATGTCTGCAGAGGAGAATGTAATTAATGTTGTCAGTATGATTTCTTTATTATGTGACCTGAAGATATTTTAATGATACAAACAAAAATAGAAATTAAATTGACGAGCATATCATAGACTATAGGAAGTGGAAGTACACCACAGTATCATCTGCATAGAGGAGTGTTTCCATATCTTGCTTCCGGGGTTTCTTACAGTCAATAAGTTGCGTTAAGTTGCTGTATATGGGATTCTACTGTGTGGAGCAAAGGTTGACTCTGCCTTCTATTGTAATCTATTGTAATGGACCTCATATCTCCACAGACCCTAGTGTTTGTAAGCTCATTATATATGTTGCCACATCGGTGATTTTCAACCTTAAGATTCCGCAGCTCGCCCCTCGTTATACGTCTCCATTCTTAATGAGGAAAGGCACTAATTCCCTTCAGTTTATACGTCTGTTGAATAAAACAAAGGAGGAGCGAAAGGAGCGCGAGAGAAGGGAAAAGAAAACGGCTGAGATGGTGTCCACTGGGGGTTGGGGGGGAGGAGGGGAGGAGGCGGATTAGGAAAGGCAGTGAAAGTGTTTAATTAAAAAAGTTGCTCTGGTGGGTTGGCCAATGCTCTGGTTTGCTGGAGGTTCGGAGGGTCTGAATGGTAGCCACAGCCCTGCCTGAAATTCATGCTAAAACAGGGCTAATCCCTCATCAGGCCTTCCCCCCGATGGGGGCCTCGGTGCACACTTCCAGCCGTGAAGGGGGCCAATCAGGAGGAACGGCTTCAACGGAATGGAAATGACCCTAGAGAGCACCGCTGCCGAGGTCTTTGTCTTTCACCCATTCTCTTTCTTGTATTTTTTTTTTTTTTTTCCCCTCGACCAACAAAAGAGATATCTCTCAACTGCCTGGACCCTTTTCTAAAGGATTCCCCTGGACAGAGCTTCCAGGAGAGGAATCTAATTTATTTTGGAACAAGGGAAAGAAAGACGAGGGAGGAATGTAAAGAGAGCAATGGGAGTTTCCTTTGGGTCCACTGAAAGCATTATTAATAAAAGGATACTGTATGTTTAGATGTTTGAAACGAAGCGACAAAGCATGCTGGACCATTAACAAAGTGCCGTGGCATTAAGGCTCCGGGAAAGGGAACTCTAGTCCCTTTTATTGCCCTGTAATGTGATGCAGTGCAACTCAGTAGTGTCAGATTGTCTCTTTTTCATTTTTTTTTTTTTTTTTGCAATGTTTTCATCTAATATTCACCACATGAAATGCCAGAAAAAAAAACGCATAAAACACACACATAGCCGCGGGGGATCGGGATTTTCTCAGCGCAAGATCACATAAAAAAGAGTGAGGAATCTGTTGAATCTGTATTCCAACCCCGGTAGCATCGCATGCAAATAACAAACAACGCACGGAGTCACTCTCATTATCTCAGCAGTGTGAGAACGGGTGCATGTTTGTAACGGGGGTGAATCCTCCTCTGAGAGAGTCCGTCTCCTGCATCGGCTGATCGATTCCCTCTGATGTGAAAAGTGTTTTTGATCGGCGGCGGTCGTTATTGACAGGTTCACCAGAGACGCCCGCGCTTCAAAAAAACCGGAAGATAATGCGCTGATTCTGACACAAACAAAAGGGAGGGAATTTATAGATCGGCAGATCACATATAGGGATTCGGCAGTATGGCCTGAGGCGCCGCTCTGCCCGTGTCTGTGTAATTGCAGTGTGCAAAACCCAATATTGTTTGTCTCTATCCCTCCAGATGTCTAAATGGGAAAACAAAACCATCATGAGCTCCACGCATTGCGCTAACTGGCTGAATAAAGAGTCGGGCAGAGCTCCTACCAGTTGCACAAACTGCAATGTTTCTTGGATTTGATTAGAAGATTAAAGCAAAGGCCTCTGATTTATCTTTTTTTTTTTCTTATGCTATCCTGCCTTAAGCTTTTTTTTTCCCTCATCTGTGTACACTCCCCCTCACCCTCACCCTCACCCTCACCCTCACCCTCACCCTCTCCCTCGTTCTGCCATCCTTCCCCCTCCCACCAGCTCTCCTCCTCCCTCCCAAGCATCCCCTCGTGTTTGCCCACGATTTAAAAAGCTGTTCATTATTCATGGGCCTCCTCTGTTAGCATATTGACCAAACTAAGCCTTTAACTTGATCAAATAGTCTCAGGCAGCGAGCTGCCCCTGCGTGCCCCTCCACCAGAGGCCACTCCAGCAGTCAGTGCAATTAGGAATCAGGGAGACGGCCATGAGTAAATGAGGCTTTAACCTTGCTTTCTTGCTGCCGGATCACATGTTGGTTTTAAAAATCAAAAAAGGCTGTTTTGTGCTGCAGCATACTTCAAAATCCTCCCTCAGCAGGCTCTTAATCAATATTTCAATGTGGGTACGCGCTCAAATCTATAATACATGCACCTCTCTCTCGATTTTCCCTATCTCCATCAGGGAAGTGCGTGAATTTGCCAATGGATCTGTGTGCCTGGAGTGTGATAGTCAGTGTGAGAAGATGGATGGGAACACTATGACATGCCTTGGCCAGGTAAGACACTCCCGAACCCTCCTCAAACACATAAAACTTCCCCTTTCACTTTGAGATTAAAGCCACTCGCAACTTATTTTGTGTCCACGAGATGTAAGTGCTGTGTTTGCAAAGGTGAATGATAGGTTAATGGGAGGGAAGGATGAACCACTGTGGATGCTTTAGGAGGCATGCTTTTGGCAAGCGCACACACGCTGAAAACAGCAAAATGAGATTAGCATCCGACCTTCCCGTAAAGTCACTTTTAGAGTCTCGGATGTTGAAAATTCCCTTTAAAATGTCACCGAAAAAATGCATGAATTTTTTACATATATTAGGATAAGTGGAACACTATGCTTCAGTTTGAGAAACATTTGCTAAAAATTAATTAATCTTTTTTTTTGAGTGTGTCACAGAGAAGGGATGTCAGAAAGCGTCTTAACTTCTATCCTTTAGGGGCTTTACCACCGTTTTTTATTTACATCGCAGAAAGTTGTATGGAAAACGCGCCGCGTGGCTTATTTTGTGGAATTTAGTGGCTGTGTGAGTAACCTTTTATGACTGTCCCTGGAGTGAGAGACAGTGAATAAGAGATGAAGAGGGGGGGGAGAGAGAGAGAGACTCCTCAAGGATGCACAGAGAGGCGGCTGACTTTGAGATGCTGGTCACAGCTGAGTAGTAAATAACACCGGAGTCAATCATCCGCAGGGCGCTCGCACACACAAACACACACGCGGGCGCACACTCGAATGCATGCAGACATCTGCATGCACACACACACGCACACACGCAAAGTGAGAATAATGTTTATTGATGGCGAGTGTCTCCATATGTCAAACTGTGAGAGGCTGTCCGTCAGGTCGCCGCGGTCGTCGTTAGCAACGGAGCGCGCCGCCAAAACCTCCCAGCGCCCAAAATACAACAGTGCCAACACACACACACACGCACACACACTTTCACGCCACACGAGTGTAAGTTCACACTCCGCTAAGTCAACACAGTTATCGCTTCAAAGACGCACAAACACACACGGAGTCAGTTTCCACACACACACACACACTCTATCCTTCTTACTTATTCATCATCCCGCTGCAGCCGAGCTCGTGCTCAGTCACCACTTGTCATCTCCATCACATTCGAATGCGCCGCACTTTGACACGACCTGATTCCATATGCGTTTTGCCAATTTGCGCCGCGGCGCGGCGGAATACACTCTCGGCAATTTGGCTCCAAAACGTTATAAATCACCGGACGGCATTCAGGTGGGTCGACAAATTGACATGATCCGCCACGTTTGAATTTGATTCTGATCAATTCGATTCTCTCCTCTCATCCGTTTTCCTATATCTCCATTCCTACCTCCTGCTTTATTCCATTCCATCGTCCCTAACTTTATTTCCCATTATTCTGTTTCTCACCCTCCCTTTTCTTTATTCTCCTCTTGTCCTCCGCCGTCCTCTCATCTCCCTCCTCCGTGTTCCGCTCCCCCTCGCAGGGCCCCGACCAATGTGTAAAATGCCTCCACTTCAAAGATGGACCCAACTGTGTGGAGAAATGCCCCGACGGGCTGCAAGGGGCCAACAGTTTCATCTTCAAGTACGCCAAGGCCAACAACGAGTGTCATCCCTGCCATGCCAACTGCACCCAGGGGTAAGAGACTGATGCTACATAAAGATGAGTGTCGGAATTACCGCATCCATTTCAAGCGTTTGCTCGCCTTCAGACTTTCATGAGCGTCCTCTGGCCAAGGTGCTTTTTATGCTGTTTAAAACACTGTGAGGAGATACTGCTTTGGATATTGGCCGCCTCCCTCCCAAGGAGGGGGGAAAAAAGCTTTATCTTGCAGCCGCCACACTCCCCCGACCTGTAGCCGGCTTCTTGGTGGCTCTCCAGTCAGAGGCAGAATGCATTGACCCTGAAGGCCATGTGGAGAATAGTGCAGATGAACTATAAATGAAGGGATGGGTGCAGAGTGACAGTAGCCAGAGGGGAGATATGAAGCTGTGGGGGGGCAGCGTGAATAAGATAAGGGCTGCAAGTGAAGGAGTAGGTGGATGAGGTGCCCGAGGTTCCATAGAAAGGTACAAGCTATTCTGGCTGAAACAAAGAGCGGCTCAACACAGTGAGTCACAAATCACAACATGTGCTGGAGGAAAAGTTCCCCCCCTGAGCTCCAACTGGGCAAAAAAAATGATTAGAAAAAGAAGCCTCAATTTTTAACTTCAACTTTTAAAAAATGCATATTTGATTTACAGTTTGCATGCATTATTATTACTTTTGCAGAATATCTGTAAATAGCTATCCTCAGGTATAGAAAATAGTAAGAAATAGCAAGAAAAACGTTGTTTTGGAAACCCCATGTGCCATCAACGATTAATTTCCTATTTAAAAGTATTTATTGATGTGCCCATATATTACAAAAAGTATTTCTGCATCTGCTGCTCTATAATTAAATTTAAAGGCAGCCTTTAAAACCATTAATACAGTGCAGGACCAAAGTCCCCCCTTAAAATATGATTTTACGTGTAAATAAGTAAAGTTACGGCCAAATATTGGTTTATGTTCATAGCCTATGGGCCCACTTAAGAGATTATAATGCAAATGTAATGTGTGATCTAAGTCTAATAAATGTAAATCTAAGTCTAATATGAAGATGTAACAAACATAACATTATTCCTTTATTAGAAATATGCTCTAACCAGAACACAAACATGATACTTTCTTCACGTAGCAACATGCTAGCTGTATGTCTTCAAGCTAGCATGGCTGTGCCTTTGAACTGGAGCCTTGGCCTTTTCCTTTCTCAACCAAAGCATCAAGGGAACAGTAGGTGTTTTGTGCACGACTGGAGGAGATGGTGGGCGAGGGTCTGAGGTGGATCGGTGGTCTCTAGAATCTCTCGAGCGCCGAATCCTAGCAACAGGGCTGGAGATATGATCAGAGGGACTTATTGTACGTAGCGGGAGGTCGTATCTTTTTACCCTAGCTAGCCTTTAAGTGTTGTTAATGCAGAGTGAAGGAGCTCTTAGGTGGGGGGGGGGGAGAAAAGTGTTCTTCCAGAGATAGCTTTCCCTCACACAGATTCACACGTGCCGGTTTCTGTGAACGCTAATCTGTCGTCGGCATGACAACACCTCCGTCACGCTTTGTCGTCTTAGCCTGCCCCTCCAGCCGCAGGGTGCTCCGGTTCAACACCAGGATGGGAGCCGAGTCTGGGTATTTGAGGCCATGAGTGAGACATTACAGAGGTCAAAGGTCAGGGTCGGGGACAGAGCTGTACTCTTACAGCTGGTAAATATTTACTATCTGGCTAAAAGTGATTAAAGTAGAAGTCTCAAAGACTGAATGAATTCTTTTAATGGTATTTTAATTGAAAGTATAGGCTGAAAAAAACAGGGGGTAAGTGGTACGTCGCCCTAAGCATTGTGGGAACTGTAGTTTTATCCAAAAGCAGCAATACAATAGGTGAAAAATGTGTGTTTACCTGCCTATCAACTCCTTTGTTCTCCAGGAAGGAAACTATGTGGCTCATCTGCACACACACACACACACACACACCGCATTGGATCAACACTTATTAATCGCTAATTAGCTATTTGTTGCACCATTTAATTGACAACAAAGCGTCTTTGGAGGAGCCACAGTTGTCACCGGTTTAATTCGAAAGTTGGCCCGCTCTCCTGATTTGCTGTGTAATTTGTTGTGTCTTGTGTGCTCGTGCAGCTCGCGACACACACACACACACACACACACACAGAGATGAGCATTCAGAAACCGTTCCCCTGTGTCTGTCCTGCTGTTCAAAGTCCTCCGCTCAAGGAGCTGGAATTAATGAGCAACCAACAGTCTGCTCTAATCACTTCCTGCTTACCTAATGCAAAAAACTCCCCCTTGTCTCTGATCGGCGTGTTATCGGCTCCACGTCGCAGCCGCTTTGATTGTCGAGACGGTCGGGAAAAGAAACATCCATCTGTTTTTATTTCGGAGAGACGGTGAAGATGTTAGAGATGCTGAATCAGAGAGGGGAAGTCTCTCCGTCTAATTGAAGGGAAAGTTGATTTTTGGTCATCCAAATATAAGAAATTGCAGAAAAGTGTGCGTTTTTATTTCTGAAAAAGTCCTTTATGGAAAGCTGGCTTAGATGTTGGAGTGAAGCAGAGTGATGAGGATGTACAATCCCATATTCTCCTGTAGAGGATGTTCATTTGAAGAGGTTTCAATCCGAAAATGTTTCCCCACCCGAGCGCCTCTTCCTGTCATACACATTCTCGTGGTCGCGGATCCAATTTTCCGCGGGTCCCTGCCCGCTGACAGCTGACTGAAGACAACACCAGGTTCACTCATAACCTGTCCCCGACTTAATGGATGATCTCTCCGGGTTTGTCTGCCCCTGCAGGTGCGTCGGTCCAAGACTCCAAGATTGCGTCGGGATGATGGACAGGTAAGAAATCTCCGGCTACACGTTTTGATGCGCGACAGGTTAGACCGCCATCAGATCCTGCCACTGCTCATTAAAGCTCCCCATGATGCTCATTAACAAGAGCGCAGTCACTTTTGTATTTTTATAATTGATGGACAAGTGGAGAATGTTTTGTTCCGGTCTCAATCTTGTGGGCTAATTGATTAATATTTGTCAAACAGAGTGTCGTGGTTAAACGTTGCGCTCATTCAACACTGTCATTAGGAGGCTTTAGCTCCTATACGACCCTTTTCTCCTCTATAATTCTCTCTTTTTTCCCAAAATGTGCTAATATTTATGCAAGGGGCGGGGCTTAGTGAAGGGTCAATCAAGGAAAAGTGCTTTGTGAGCCTAATCAGCCCGAGGACACAAAAACTCTATTAAAAGAAAACCATGAAAACAAGTGATCTTTACAATTTTTAACAGTCGAACTCATTAGAATTGAACCAAAACCAGCACAGCCATTAAAAAGTGGGACTAGAGCTCCAGAAGCGAGCCCTTTTGATTTTCCCCCCTTCTGCTGAATCTCCATTCCCAGAGTTGTTCTCTTACAGTGGCATCATTCCCCCGTCTCATCGGGTGACCTCCTGTCGCCTGCTCCCGCTGTAAACCCTCTCCTCCTAATTGGAGAAGCTGTCTCACTCTCTCTTCCTTTCTCATCTTTCTGCTGTCTTTTAAATCCCCCTTGTATATGGTTCCCTCCATTGTTGTCTCCCTCCCCGTCTCCGTTTAATCCATTTCAAACCGCTGCATTACTATTCACCACATGGCTGTATATCTCATTATGTCGAGACCTATAGCCTCTTTGTAAATCTCAAGCTCCCCCTTCTTCGGGCTTTGTCGCGATCGATGAGGGCGAAAAGCTGCGGCGCCTCGCTCCACCATAGCTTTGTGCTACACAAGTCTTCCATTAGCTGCTAATGGCCTTTACATCTAATACAGTTTGGGGACCTGAAGTATCAGGTAGACGCGCTGTGTCTTTCAAACAGGTTTATAATTCTTCTATGTGTGAGTGAAGATTCACGGTGGGAATGGAGGATGTAATGGGGAGAGTGAAGGGAAGGAAAAGTAACAGGAGGACATAATTGAGTGGTGGCATAACAAGAGCAAGAGGTATGTAAATGGCAAAGGCATTAGTGCCATCATTAGTGGAGACTGAGAGCTTTTAACTTGCAACCTCTAGGCTTCACTCGAGTAGAAGATTCAGAATTGGCACTTAAGTTTCCCATTTATATCAAATATAATAAGTTATTTATATTGCAGTGGCGATTGAAAAGCCTTCACCTACAGAAGGACGGTTACTTTTTTCTACAGCCGTTATTATTTTTCATCACGCGCTGCAGACAGAAATACATTTCAATCTCCGCAATGGTTGCATGAGGTGTCGCATCGGCGTTAGAGAGGCAAGCTGTAGCTTCTCCACAAAAGCCTCGGAGGCTTTCTCCTCCGACCCGTGGAAATGGAAGCAGCCGTCACCTGGAAATTTGTGTAAATTCTCCCAACATCACGTTTTTTTTTCTGGTCCAACAGCAGGTTCACCAGCGTCCGCTGATGTTTCTCCCAAAGTGCCTTTTGGTTTCTTTATGTTTCTTTCTGTCTCTACAGGACGCCACTGATAGCAGCCGGCGTTATCGGCGGCCTATTCATCATCGTCATTCTGGCGCTCAGCGTGGCCGTGTCCGTCCGGCGCAAGAGCATCAAGAAGAAGAGGGCCTTGCGGCGCTTCTTGGAGACAGAGGTGAGAGGTCCGAGGTCTTCTTCTGTCGCCTTGCGTTCATGTGTATCCCAGGGTACAGATTTGGAGATCGAGGAGAAAAAATGAATTTGCATCCCCACAATAAATTGGTAATAGCTTTCGGAGGAATGACGACGCTGTAATGAATTTTATTGATCCCAGAGAGGAAATTGGGACGAGCTTCCTCATAGATGCCTGCCTTACTATTAATGTGACAAAAGATGAACAAGGCAATTAGACACTCGGATGGGATTTCTGCTCTTATAAGTGCATTTTTTTTCTTCCACTTTCTTTGAGTTTGTTAGAAACCCTTTACCCTCAAAGTTGCAGTGAATCCAAAGGGATGCCGACCAAACTCATAAGCAAACCTTGAGACGTTGAACCTTGTGCTGTGATGCTCGGCCAAAACCACGCATTGTGCCGCCGTCGGCTATCGATCTGGCCTTGAGGAGGGTTTCTGGGAAGCATCAGACTTTATATTCAGAGGAGAAAGTGGAGGCTTGAGGTGTAGGTGAGTGCAGGGGGATCACCCCTGTGCTGCTACACGCCGTTTCCCCCTGCGTGGCCCGGCGGTTACGTCACCGCCGCAGGTCGTCTGAGAGGCCTCGCCCATAGGAGTGGGGCAGGCTGCTTGTCAGTCCGCATTAGTATAATTTACAGGTAGAGGCAGCAGCGTTATAGACAGCTGTCAGGCTAGAGACGGGAATTGGGAGGAGGGCAGCCGTGAGGCAGATTCAGCCTCATCCCCGCCACACACATCCATCTTAATCAGCCGGGCCCTGCTCCGACAGCCTCTTGACTGGGGGGGGAAGTCTTCAGTCCAAGCAGATTCGCTAATGTACTGTCACAGAGACGGAGAGGCTGGCTTTTTTTTTGCATCTCCTCTCGACTGATTTGTCCTCCTTCAAAGCTGGACGACTCCAGGCCAGTTAACGTCCCCCATCCTTCCAGGAGTCCTAACCGGGGTGTAGAAGTAATTAGACGACATAAAAATCTTCAGAGCCCGTGTGTTAGCCCGCGGGTTAGACGGACCGCTCGTTAAGTGCAGGTCATGAACCTGCCCAGTCGTCGTAGGTCATCCTGTGTAAGAGCATTAGCCGAGGAACAAAGCTGTGGATCGGCGGTCCAAAGTGACATTAACCTGCCCGTGGTAATCTGTGTAAGTCGTACCGTGGTGGTCATACTGCCTGGAGGAGGCACAACATGCATTTTATAAGCTGTTGGTTTCATCACATCCCTCTGGAATGTAAATTCTTCCCTTTTTAATATCTGAATATGTGCATTCACACTCCTGTTTGCTTTCCATCTGAATGCTGCTCTCCACGCTCACCTACCCACCATACAAAAAAAAAAAAAATCTGCACTGCTAGCCTGTATCACACTTTCCACAGGCTCTTTCTGGCTGATGAAACCGTGCGATAGGCTTTGGGACGGCTCGGCGAATGTGGATTCTCTATTCAAACGAATAATAGAGTCTGTGAATGGAGATCAAGCTTGTCTGGATGAGGGGTTTTGGGGACAGCGGTGGCTCAGGGACTCCCCCTCTCTCCTCCCCCCTCTCTCTCCCTATCTGCCACAGCTTTATATAAACAGAGAGCTCACCTCTGGTGTCAGACAAGAAAAAGATGCCTCCAGTGCGCGCTGTCAAAGCGTGATCTGAGCACTGGGCTGACATTTCCATATCAAGGACACGTGTGAAGGCTGTGTTGACTCGCAAAACACACCACTATTTCATTTCTTTATTGTTTTCTTTGTTTTAATATTCCGTCTCTTGTCTTTTTCTTCCGTCCTCACCCTCTATTCTTTTATTTCTGTATTCTCCATTTTGATCTCTGTCTCTCTCTCATTTATCCATCTCCTTTGTAAGTAAAGCCCTTTATTCTTCTATTTTTTAAGCTTTGTTTTTGTTGTTCTCCCCCCTTCTACCCCCCTTCTCCCCCCCTCTCTGTCTCACCTTGAAAGAAACATGAACTAATATGAAAAATAAGCCCGTCTCCCACTGTGGTGCCTCTTAAGGAAGCCCCTGAAAACAAATTGCTTTGCTTGTCGGGAGAGGCAGCACCGACAGCGTAGTCCCCTCGCTGCCGCCGCCGCGCCCCGAGGCCTTGAACTTCGACCCCGGGCCAATGAAGCAGCACTAATGCACTTGGAATCGCCCTCCCCCCCTTCCCCCCTTCCCCCCCAAGGTCCTGTTCCAGCTGCTTTGTACAGACACGGGGCCGTGTGAGTGTTTCAGCACCACAGGCTGCGGACAGCTCCCACGCAGCTTACCCGCTCTCCTCCGAAGGATTTCAGCATGCAGGGGAGCTGGACAGCTCCCGTTGTTCACTCCAGGGCAGGCCGGCTGATCGGGGGGCTCCGGGTGGTCAATACAAACGTGTGCAGCTTCAGCCCAGCTGGATTTAAGTCAAGGTTTGAGTTAAAAGACACCAGATATGGCTGGATATCAGAGAGGCGTGACGTGAGCTCCTTGGTTCAACTTTGACTGCTCGTAGTTTTGGATGCAACACAGTTTTTTGTGCCCCCACGGGTTATTATGACAGGCTTGTTTGCAGATTGTCTAAACCAGGGATGCCCAGCTGGTCCCGTACAGCTCCGACACTGCGCTACCTGATTAGCTGGATCAGATCGGCCCCAGCCAATCGGGAGCTAATCAGGTGTCGGCAGAGCAGAGAGTGTTGGGCTCGGTGCCAGCGGTCAAAACACGCTTTCTTTTCAGCCGCGGGCCACATGACTATACTTCAGGAAAGCAGCTTCAACATCTTCAGGTCTCACAGAGGATGACTTCCATGTTTAGTAGCTGAGTCGTGCAGGAAAAGGCTGCTCTTAGAGGCAGATAGTGGAGGAAGTGAGTTCCTTGCTGCTGGGATGGGCTCGCTAATACCAAGAATGAATGCCCTTGCATACTGATAAGCACGCTTCCACGCTATCATGTGCAAATGGTCTTAATGAGCTCACTCATTGTCATTGCAGTGTACAAAGAATTGCACGAGAACATTTTACTAGGCCATCAAGATATCCCGGATTCAGGATGGAGAGAAGGTGTGAGGGAGAGCTGACGTGCCTCCAGCTAGTGGAAATATCACTGAAACTTACTGGAAAAAAAAAATGTATTCGAAACTTAATCGGGTGGAATATTGTCATGTTCCACAAGGAATAAAAAAAAGTACTAAGTAAGACATTTCCCTCAACGGTGGTTGAAGAATAAAATCTGAAAATCAACAAAAATAGATACCGGCCATTTTTCTCCACATAATGTGATTGCTTTGGGTAAAAACGCATTAAAGTGTGTGCCAGAGGGTTCGCAGTGCAACTGCATGTTTGAGGACATTGTTTACTTAGTCAATACAGAATAATTCTGTCAACGTATTCCTGCTCAAGGCTCCAACGGCGCTTGCTCATTTTGTCCAATGAAGCAGCCGAATCCGCCGCGCCCGAGTCACCGGCGAGGTTCATTTGGCGGAGGCAAGGTGCATTATTAGCCGGTAAATAAAGTGGCGTGGCGAGTGTGTGTGTGAGTGAGTGAGGATGAGCTCGGGAGAGTTTCGGAGGCCATGGTTGTGCATTTTATTTAATAGACCTCTCCTCTCCCTTCATCAGTCCGGCGCTGCTTCGTCCTAATGAAACAATAACAGCTACAGCCTGTCACCATCTGCTCAAACGGCTGCTCCGTCACCTCGCTTCTCTCCTGTGTGGACACCGACAAACCCATGCAAACACACATATATACACACAAAAATCATAATAGACTTGGCTCGGATTAATACAGTGTAAATGAATTATTATTACCAGCGATTTCATATCATATTAATGTTAAAAAGGCGGGAAAAGGCAGAGAGTTTTGGTTTAAAAAGTAAATCTGAGAGTTTCTGGTGGGTGTTTTTCCTCACTGTCCATCAAATCTGATGAATCCGAGTGCTGAAGCAGATTAGCCGAGCTCGTTGCCGCTCAGCTCCTTGATTGCTGCATATTTACCGTAGTTATAAATATTAAATGCACTTGATGTGAAGAAGAAGTTCTCAGAGGCTTTAAGTGTGCTTTCTCTACTAGAAAGTAGTGCCAAGACAGAATCCTTGCTATTTGTGGCTCAAGTATTTCTGTGCTATTTTTTTTTTTTCCCTCTCGTGTAACTTTTTACTTTATATAAGAGAAGTTTATTTGTCTCATTCCTGCCCTTTGAAATAAATCGAAAAAGGTTGTTTTTTTTTACTGTTGTTGCAAACAGGTATTTCAAGATGGATAGGTTTTTAAGTTTTCACTATTACACAATCGCTGAGTCATGCTGTCTCGTCCACACGGGGCGGCTGGCTGTGGAGGTGAATGGGTCAAACCAACACAGGACTTTCACCCCGGAGACCGCTCCTGTTTCACACTACTCGTCCAAAGCTGACATTAAAGGGGCCCCTATAGCGTCGTAGCGAAGGACCACTGACCAAGCGTCCGTACTTGACGAGTTGGGAGTGAGCCGACGTTGTCCATTACCCCGTCTGCCGACCCGCTTCCTGCAGAGGCGTCTCGGCAGATCTCGCACTGCGTCTTCGGGCCCTGGCCGTAAACCGCAGACATTAAACGACGTGTCATTGGGCGAGCTGCTGGCAATGTCATCCATTGAGCGCCCCCCCCCCCCGGGCGGTGCGGCGGCCGGTCCCATTGTGCTGATGGTTTTATATCACATTAAGTGAGCGCGCTTGTACGGCTGACCGACTGATATATGGTCTCATTACGATGTTTGATGGCCGTGGTTGAGCCGGGAGATTATGCCGCCGACAAAACCGCGGCCAGTGAGGGAGCCCATAGGCTGATCGGCTCATTAAGGCATGTATTGATCAGAGGCATTGACTCCTCCTGTGTGTGTGTGTGTGTGTGTGTGTGTGTGTGTGTGTGTGTGTGTGTGTGTGTGTGTGTGTGTGTGTGTGTGTGTGTGTGTGTGTGTGTGTGTGTGTGTGTGAGATATGTGCTCCCATCTGTGTGTTGGATGTTGATATGAGTGCGGATTTGCATGTGTTGTCAATATTTGTGAATCGGTGTGCTGCACATGCATGTATCCGCATGTGTTCACGGCTGCCATATTCCTGTGTGTGTGTGTGTGTGTGTGTGTGTGTGTTGCACCTCCCTCCCCCCCAGGCTCAGATCTCCTCACTGCCCGGTTACAGGTGCCAGCTCCTGCTCTTTTATATTTAGTAGCCGGGGCCTTTGTCGGGCGGCTAGTGGCGAGGCGGGTGGGTGGCCGGCCAGCTGCCGGGATGCTGCTCGGTGTCAGCTGTTGCTGGCAGCCAGGCAGCGCGGAGGAGGCTTGTCATAACCTTGGATTGGAATTGTTTTGTATGTGCACAGCTGGTGAGCTTGCTTCTCGTTGTCGGCTGTGATAGCAGCTGACACCAGGCTGTGATTTGTTTAGCGGCGGGCACGCTGCAGTCCACGCCGGTAACTGCCAGGTTCCACAGAGCTGCACGCTCGCACAACTGAACGGTTTGTGTTTCATAGAGCGTGTGTGTGTTCCAAAATCAGGACTATCAGGACGGGACAGTCTCTGTTTTTGGCTGCTTGTGTATTCTTTCCACACATAAACCACCCTCCGCTCGCTCTTAAGAAACCCTTTTTAGCATTCAGAGAGCAGAGAAGAGGTAACTTCAGGTTTACAAAGAGGAGTGTTTATACAGTTAACCGTATGAAATGTGTGTTTCTCCAGCTGGTGGAGCCGCTGACCCCCAGCGGAACGGCCCCCAACCAGGCTCAGCTGCGGATCCTGAAAGAGACGGAGCTGAAGAGGGTCAAGATTCTGGGTTCTGGAGCTTTCGGGACCGTCTACAAGGTCAGTCGGTGGAGAACGCAACTCAGACGTGGTTTGATCATAAATAAAATGGAACGGCGGCGCTTGACAACCTAAACAATAAGCATAAACATCTCCCAGTGTTTTCCTGACAGACGCGAGCCGAGGGCGGATCAAGGACCCGGAACGGAAACTGCTGTTTTCTTGCCAACTTCTCTGCCCTTGGCACAAAAAAAAAAATTATTCACACCACTCATTGAATAAACACTGCGTTTTCCTCCTCCAGCTTTAAATTCCTCTCAATTACAGTATTGATGGACCTATCTGCTTTTTACGGCTATATTTTACTACAATTAATCTGCATACATCCGTTTATAGCCGTATTATGATCTTTGCTTGGGTCCATTTAGGCTAAATACAGTGAGCGGGATCATTTTTTATTTAAATTTTCGGACAGTAGACGGCGGTGAGCACAGGAAGTACCCATCCGAATCATCAGCGCCCCGCCTGGGTGTTCATTGAAGCTGCATTTATGGTGATGACTTGTATATTTCAGGGCATCTGGGTGCCAGAAGGTGAGACAGTGAAGATCCCCGTGGCTATAAAAATCCTCAACGAGGCCACCGGTCCGAAAGCCAACGTGGAGTTCATGGACGTGAGTATTTGTCCGTCGTTTTTTGCGGGTTTGTGTGCGAAGACATGGGAGCCTGTCACTTTTGTGGGATTGTGCTTTCGGTGGTAAATCCTCCCGGGAGTGCCGTCTCAGTCAGAGCTGGTAATAAAGTGAATTCTACTGTGCGGTACGGGCATGTATTGAACGAGACTCTATTAAAAAACAGCACCTGTTTATGAGATATGGCTTTATTGGAATCCAGGAGTGATAGAAGAGGAGGGAGGGGAACCGAGCCAACTCTCCCCGCCTTATCTTCGTCACCTTCTTCCCCTCTTCCTCCCCTCTTTTTACCCATCCTGCTTTGCCCACCGCGCTTTACTTATCGCCACGTTTTTCACAATAGGATAGTAGTTCATCTTCAATATTGTTTTGGCCGTTTGCCCAACTGTTTAAATCTTTCTGAATGCACCTCCTCATCTAACTAACCGTTTCCTTCCACCAAAAAAAAGTGTGGAAAAGTTTATTTTTATCCCAGATAAAACTTATATTGATGTACTTAAGGTTATACTGCTCCCATTTTATGAAATAATTATTATTCCCTCTCCTCTCCTGCAGTTAAGCTTAAAAGAATAGTTATATTATAGTTATTTTGCTATTGATCAGAAGCAAAAATCCTTGTGATGGGTATTCCTTTTGTATTTTCTGACTTTTATAGATGCAAAAACGGCTTCTATTTCCCTTCCCGTCCAATTTGTTCCTCGCCACTTGTGTCCCCGCGACGTCTGTCCACCTCCCCTCCTCTCCTCCTTCCCCTCTCTTCCTCTTCCCCTGTTCCTCCCAGTGGGGGGTCTCAGTCCACCCAGAGCCAATATGCTCTGTCTGCCGGCTTGTTAAACAGCAATCTAAAGGCAGGCTCACGCCTCGCCACTGGGAAACTAGCCACTCCAGCCGGCTCCAAACACACCCCCAAACTAGAAAAACCCACACATGCAAACACACACACACACACAGCCAAACACACACACACTTTACAACAAACGGCTCCCAGGTGGCGGCGGCGGCGCGCAGGAGTGCTGATTTGCTTGTGTTGGCAAATATGTGGACTTGAGCGAGCCGGGTTGATTAGTTCATGTGAAAAATGCGGAAGGCCTAATAGCGAGCTAATTTGGATGCGGTTTCGATGCGTGCGCACACTCTCGCACGACGAGGCGGGAGAGGAGAGGAGGGTCAGCCCGGCAGTAATGGAGGTCAGCGCTCAGGGAGATGAGAGAAGCACACACACACACACACAAACACACACTCATGACCTCGTAACGTTTGCACCACGAGTGGAAAGCAAGAGTTTAGCGACACATAGTTTGGAGTCTTTTGAGAATAAAACGCTCACATCCTCTTTTCTGTGACACAGATGTTTTCCTTGGCTCCTCCCCTCCCTCCCTCCCGTCTCCTTCCTCTCCTGCCCGTTGCAGAGGTGGCTGGGGTTGTATAATGTCGAGCGACTGGGGGGGGGGTGCAGGTGGTTTTATGAAGTGGAGATGTAGTGGCACTACCTTGGGCCGGGAGGCTCTGTTTAAATCAGGCCACTGATGGTGCCAAAAGCCTCTCTGTGGCCTATTGCCCTCCATCCTGTTTAGAATTAATCTACTCACAGCCACACCGCCACACCGCCACCGCTCTCCCTCTAAGCTCATTCTTTAGCACCTAAATTTAAAAAGACACCTCATCCATCCATCAGCTGCCCCGGGGGCCGATCCTGGAAATACTCCTCCTCCTCCTCCTCCTGCTCGACCACTTGCTGTATGCAGAGACAGCAAGAGGGAGCGTGTCCTTGAGTGTGTGAGCGTGGAGTGTTTTCAGAGATGCTGCCAAGAGAGTGTGTGTCCACGTGAGAGAGCAATCCGGAGAGCCCGGCTGAGAGAACGAGTGTTTTAAAGCGATGGCTCTTAGTGCAGCTTCTGCTCCGCCATAATGCATATTCACGCGCCCCGGTCCACGAGTATCAGCCCTCGCCGCCATAACACTTCATCACCGCCGCACATCCTTCTGCTTGCAGCTCGGCAATAACAATTACCCGACGTTGAGTCCCAACTGTTCAAACCCTCTCCGGCCATCTGCTGCAGGAAAGGAGACGAGAGGGATGGAGACGGAGAGTGTATTTACGCGCCGCATCAAAAAACCCGAGAGAGAAAGCCGTGTGAAATTAAACACACAGCGACTCCTTATTACAGCGCCGGGCATTATTGATTATGAGGCGCTCGCATCTTGCAGAATGGAAGAACCTCTGTGTTTTATGCATGTTAAAATATAGATGAAAAGGGCCGCGTTTGTGCAGCTTTGAAGAGGATTTCTGTAGGATTTTCCGCGCACAGTGGGAATACTCTGCTTTGCATGCAGATATAGTCATCATCCCACGAGTCTAAATTTATGCATCTAACGCCACCTCCTGTAGGAAGTCTTCGGAATACAGCGCAGTATGATCCGTGGATAAGAAAGGAGAGACAGACTTAAAAACTAGAACGTCGTACTACTTGATGATCTACTCCAGTGTCCCTTATGGGATTTCAGATGTACATGACTAGCGAGCTAACTCGAAATGCAACAGTCTTCTTAGTCCCTCTCTGTCCTGTCCCCATCCCCCCCTCTCACCCAGGAGGCCCTGATCATGGCCAGCATGGAGCACCCCCACCTGGTGCGTCTGCTGGGCGTCTGCCTGAGCCCCACCATCCAGCTGGTGACGCAGCTCATGCCCCACGGCTGCCTCCTCGACTACGTGCACGAGCACAAGGACAACATCGGCTCGCAGCTGCTGCTCAACTGGTGTGTGCAAATCGCCAAGGTAAGAGACGGAGCGGGGAGGTCTCCGATCTGAGTGACCATTTCCCCTTGCTTTGCTAACCCATGTACGCCGTTTGAATGTGTTTTCGGTCTAATGTTGTTGACTTTGTAGTGTGAATCTCTCTCAGCTCACCCCCGTGGCTCCTAATTATCCTCACCGCTTGACACGCTTATCATTTCCCTTCACGATGACACGCCAGGACCACTGACGTCGTCAGGCACCAGACAAGCCCCGTCTCGCCCCGGACTCCGACTTAGCGGCGCGTCAACACGCATTATTCTCGTCGGCAATGAGTGACGGCGCGGGGGGAAATGAAACGCATTAACCACCCGCGCTCCCCCCCACGCAAACAAAACCCACAGCCGGAGCGGTCCAATCGGCAGTAAAGGCCTTGACGGATCATGTGTGCTTCCTGCTTACCCAGAGAACATTTGTTGTTTTCTCTTTTTTTTTTCAAATTAAGTCAACGAAAACCCCAGACTGCTTGATAGTGTAACTGCTGGGTTGTCGGAGTTATAACTCCGGGATGCTATTACACGATGTGCAGGCAGACATCTGCTGTGATGCAGAGGCATAAATGAGCGGTAAAAAAAAAAGAAGAAGAGGGGGGGGGGGGGGGGGAGCTGTCTTTCATAGCAGTTGCCAAGGCGTCGATAACGAACTAGCATGCCGCCTCGAGGTAAACCTATAAATTGCATGTTCATAAATGACTCCTCAGGTCCTTCTAAAGGACTTCCTTTATCAGACGATTGGAATTGATTCATATTGGTCATTGGTAAAGGCGATATAGTGTCCTGTTTCATCTATCAGGGGGTCGGGAGGGAGGGGGTTTCATGGGCTTAACCCTTTATCCCCCCCCCCATGATGGATGAGTCCCAAGAGCTTGAGGAGCAGGTTACTTAAGCAGGTACTTATTGCCATAATTGGATTCGATTTCACCCATGTGTGTGTTGGAGTTGGGGGGGGTTTCTCAATGGTTGTATAAGGGAGAAAGAGCACAAGGGAGGATCATTCACAACCGTCTTCAACCCATTAACGTCACATTTTTGCAGCGGTTTGATCCCGGATGACTCGGATAACTGCGCCTCCCTCCTGTGACCGGACACAGATGGAGGAGCTCCGCTTGACTGATTGGAAATCATACGCCGATAATTAGTATGCATTGAGTGGATTAGTGAAGCAGTGGGATCGATAGCGGGGGGTTCTCATGCTAGCCTCCGGATGACCCGTTATCACATCCGTTTCTGCCAAGACTCATCATTTAGGGTTACACGTGTAAAGTCGTTACTTGTAAAGGCTTCGTTTGTTTTGGGATATATCTATTAGGTATTTACAAAAAAGCAATGCCGATCCATCCAATAGTTGTACCGGCCTTCCCTCAGCTTAACCACACCAAACTGCTCATGGCTAAATTTAATAAAATATGATTCCACACCACACTGATACACATACGCGGCTATTAGCCTCTTGGATCCTCCCCACAAGTCCTCCATCACATGGCCCCGAGATATTTTTGCAAGCCAGAAAAAGCCTGACATTCTCCGCCGCGCATCCGTGATCCGCGGCGAGTCTCTCTCCCGCGAGTGTGTGTTTGTGTCTCGGTGTGTGTCCGAGCACTCCGGCGCTGTGTGTTTGGGCGTGTGAGCCCGATAAATAACTCGGAGCCCTCTCCTCGGAGGGATCTTTGCACTCTCGGGGTAATGATGGGGAACCTGTCCTCCAGGAGAAGCGGCATCCTTCGGAGAGACACGCCGTTTTCTGGCAGAGGGGAGGAAAACGCTCTCTTGGTCTTCAATTAGCTTTGAAAAGGGTGGTGAGGCAGGAGGGAGAGACGGCGGTATTAAATAACAGAGAGAGGGATCTTTACAGCGTCCTGAGGGCCATCGGATGGAATGGATGCATTCATCAAAAGAACATGTTATTATGTGGAGCAGTAGAGGTTCTTTACTTGCAGAAAATGAGGCAGATTGATAACAGTTAGCGCGTTAAACAGGAATCTGGAGCCAAAAGACAGTTAGCTTAGCATAAAAGCGAGACAGTTAGCTTAGCATAAAAGCGCCACTTCCTGAGAGCGTCTTTTGCCAGAATGGCGCGTAACCACGGTGTTAAACTGACGCTTACATTGAAATTTTACGCTGTTTTGACCGTTGTCACTGCCGCATGGCATTGTGGGATATGTATGTTGTAGCGCCCAGTGTTTGCATAACCTATATTTCAACAGATATCCTGGTTATACTCAGGAATCTCATAGTGTTTAAGCGTACATAATAGTATGTTGATATGACAGTTAGGATGCAGCCGAGCTCTTTTACAGCCTTTATGCTAAGCTAAGCTAACCGGTTGCGAGCTTCAGCATTATATTGAACACTCGTAAGTATCTTATAAGTGGGTTTTTTTCCCCAAAAAATATTTCAAACTCTTCATTTAAATAACAGTTATTAAATTCTTAAAGAAAGGGAATCATGACTACTTCACTGTTAATAATTGCACACCTTAGCGGCCTATTCAGCGGCGAGGCGAGGGCCGCCTCCCAATCATCCCTCCGCAGTGTCAATGAAAGAATGTCAACACAATTACGGGCTGTTGAATTGAAAGCGCAGCAAGCACCTGATAACGCCGGACACAAAAAGATGGAATATTTGCTTTGATATGCGATGGAACTGTGCGGGGAGGGTTAGTACAAGTGTCTCAAACCGGTACGTGAGATGATAGAGAAGAGAAACTCTCCGTTTTCCTATTTCGCCATAACGTGGCGGCAATTTGCCAATCTTCCCCCCCCATCCATCGCCACGACAACAGCACAAACACCGGCCGTATGTGGGCTCTGACCCGGGCAGGTGACCGCTGCGCCGCAAATGGATTGGCCGAGCCCCGTCGCCAGGCAGTGACTCTTCATCACTGAGTGTTTTGGGCATTGAGATAATGGCCCTCATTAATCTCCAGCCACACTCAGGGCTGCCCCGCGCCCGCCGCCACACACAATGAGTGACGCTCGCATCGCGCCACACATTCACATTATACAGGACACACACGGAGGTCTCTTTAGATCGCCGTGAATGGCCTCTAATTTATTAGTCTGCAGCTATCCTTTCCTTTTTTTTTTCCCCCTTCCCCTTTCCTTTACGACCTTTATTCAGGTGTTGTTTCCTTTCTCTCCCTTTCCCACATCTCCTTATCAACAGCTGCGTCTCCTTTCCTTTTAAATATCTGCCCGTTCCTCCGTTTCCATGGTGGCCAAGTGCTCATTGAATGGAGGTCATCTGCCCTACATCTCCTTCCACAGTACCCACTCCAGGTCACGTATCCTCAAGTGACCTTGTGTTTGTGTAGCTGAAGAAAAAAACGTGAAAAAAAAAAAAAGATGTCCTCATTCCCCGACTCTTTCTGCATCTCTCGTCTCCGTCTTCTCTCACTCTCTCCCTCTTTATTACGCACATACACACAAGTCTTTTTTTTCTCCATTAGGTTTTGGATTATTAATGGAATAATTAGGTTTGGGATGTATTTTAATGAACAAATCAATCACTGAATTAAATATGGGAATCGGAACTGAGGGTATGCGGGACTACGTGAGTCTTTTAATTTGCCTCCCCCTCTCCCCCTCCCCTCTCGCTTTCTCCCTCCGTCTTCCTTAGCAGCTTTCCTCAGGCTCACGGTAATGAAAGTAAAATAGATTCGAAAGTCTTCCCGTCCTGTCTTTGGCAGTGAAGCCTGGGCCAGACGATTGTTATTGAGGGGGGGGGGGAACGGCGCTCCGCTGTCATGATGGCGTCCTGCAGCTTGACAGTGCTTAACGATGCTGTGGAGTGATTGTTTAGATTTCCGGGACATGCTTTCAGCTGTGTGTGTGGAGCTAAGCACACACGGAGGCAAGAAAAAGACTCCTCGCACTAAATCAGCCGGCATCACTGCTTAGTCAGGGAAAGGAGGACCCGGAGACCTTTAAATGTGGCCCATCTTTGGCCCCAGGTGTGTGCGTGGACGTGTTGCCTCCATCGCGGTGTGTTTGTGCGTGGATCTGCATCCTGCGGCGGCTCCAGGCCTTAACGCTCCTTCCTCCTTCTGCTCCGTCTCCCTTTTTCTACGTGGCTCCTCCCTCCACGCTGTTCCTGTAACTTATCTCTCCCTCCAACACATTGTTCCACGTCTTTGTCTTGTATTGATCGCCCTCATACATCACGAGAGCCTCTCTTTGTGCCTCACTAAAAAACACCATTGCCTACTGTCCAGGCAGGGTGCTAAAGCCCCCACGGGCGTGCTCAGGAAACCCCAAAAAGATGCTCACGAAGCAGCTCAGAGGGCGCCAGGACCGATTCACATCCACAGGAAGAAAATGCTGTGCGTGCGTTGTTTCTTTTCAAAACTCTAGAGCTCATCGGCGTCCTGTGGATGTGAATAAAAGGTGTTCCAGGAGCAGCAATTAGCGGCGCAGCCATGAAAACATCCCGCCAAAGGCAATTATGAGCTGACGAGTAATACGACTGGAGGTGACGCGCATTTTTTCACCTCTGCGTATTTACCGTCGACGGGTTTGATAATGCGTTGTCTAATGTGTGTGAGGGATCGTCGGAGTTTAAGTGTGTTAATGGGGAGGAATTGATGGAGGCGGGGCAGCAAAGCACTTTCAGGTCCTCGGGTTTAATGCAGTTTTTGGGGGAAGTTTGAGTATTAATTTGACATGAAAGAATCCTGGAAATTAGAAATAATACTTCAGCAAAACAATTGCAAACTAAAGATCCACTTCCCTTCTTTTTCTGTCCATACTTCACTTGCATATAAACTGAAACTAGGGATGCTTTTGAATGGCAGGCAGCAGAGATACACGGCGTAAAGTGAATGATCGATGTGTTCAGTGCCGCCCCGCACATTCACTTTCTTTTACTCCAGTCTGTATTCCCCACTAAAACACATTATACTAAGTTATAGTGAATTTAATGCTGTCAGCAGGCTGTATGGTGGTGATCCACGTTCGGCACTTCATTTCCCAGGGGCTTCATTAATAATGCAGCCCCCACAATCCTTTGCATCTCGGAGGCTTGTCGGGGGGAAGCGCATCACGCCGTGATTACCAAACAGTGCGACCCGTAATACTATTCTACATCATGGAAAAAGCAACTAATGTGCACCCTGAGCAGTTTTTTTTCCTTCTTCCAGGCACGTTGACGGATTCTTCCACACACACACACACACACACCGGTCCCCAGGAGGACGTACGCGTCCCTGCTGATGCAACAAATCGAGGGAAGCGGGGTGGAGGGGGGAACCGAGGAGGAAGAGCACGAGGTGATGAGGAGAGCGGGCGGCGGAGGGATAAACCCCCGGGTCTTTCTAATTATCTGTAAGGATCAGCAGTGCTCAAGGATGCGTAAGGGGAGGGATTTGACTGCCATATCCACTGTGTAGGAAGGCCTGATTGGATCGGTCACCTCTCCCCGTTGCCCACGGCGCCCGGAGCCGAGGCTCATTAGACTCAGGCATATGCATTCAGCGGCGGCGGAAACCTGGCAGTGATTCACCTGCAGCTCCGCATGCCCTAAAATCTGCCCCTCCTCTTTGATGAGCAAGGACTAAAAAAAAGGCATTTTAATAAAACGAGTAAATCCGCCGGCTTCCGATTCAATTTCGTCCAATGAAGTTCAAATGTTATTGATAATAAGAAGCCGTGAAGAGAGGGTGGGAAATCAAACTTCCTGAAGTGCCCACGTCATGTACACGAACGCCGTGTTTACACCTGAAGTAGCCGACGGGCAGGTCAGATTAAGTCCCCCGGCTGCACACGGCCATAATTATCCACGGCCATTTGAAAATGATAACTTCTCAGTGTCGCAGCAAGTAGCGGGCAAATTATAGGCATCAGTGTGAAGGTTGAGTGTTCAGGGCGGGCGCTCGCTCGACTGATCAGATGACCCTCTTTTCTCTCCGGCGTCTCCCTCCTCTGCGTTCGCCTCACCTGTCGAACCCGATGAATCCCATCATTACCGCCGCCCGCCCGCAGGCCATCGCCATTGATCACCCGGCAAGGACGTTTAGCCGCATCGCTGCAAATGTCATCTTTTGTTGCAGCTAATTATCAACATTTTTTTTTATTTGAGATACATTAAAGCAACATGAATCCCACTGGAAAGTCGCCCCCTTAATTCCACTCCGGCAGCCCCCCAAAAAAAGTATTGACATTTGCTCATATAAATGTTTTGGCCCAGTGGCATTTTTGGAAGGGTATTTATGTCCCACAGCGGAGTGGAAGTCATGGCAACGGCACTTAGATATTTTTACATTTGCTTCCCTCGGTTGAGGTGGAAGTAATTAAGAAAGGAATCAAGCGATTCTTATTGTCCGTCATCCGTCTTAAACTCCCTCTCACAACACGCACTCCGCTCAGGTTGATAGATAGCCGCATTTTGTTTTTGCCGCGCCGTGCTTCCACAACGGCTGAACGCGTAGCAAATGGGCCCGACTGCAGCGCCGCCGCTGAGCTGCCGTTACATATGTCACATCATGTCACACTCACCTGGATCGCTCGTTAACCAAACGGCGGCGTTGGAGTTCATTGGCTGCGGCGTCGTACCCTCAACTTACCATTTTCTCATTGCAATTGAATAAAACGTGTGTGTGTCCACGTGATGAAAGGGGGACTGGCTCTTCCTCGCCCCGTCTGTTTTCCCCTCTTTGTCACAACACAATCACGGCGGTTTGGAGACGGCCAGCTCGGCGCACGCCGCTATCTCCCCCCTCGCACACGCCGCGTGACAGACGACCACCTGCACCACCTGAGCGGACCCATTGTGCACGCTCCTTATCGCAGCGGCCCCAGTTTCGCGGCGTGCGGCCGGTCCCACATTGCTCACATTGTTGCTGCCCAGCGTGTGAGAGGGAGGGGGGGCGTCCCATGTGCAGCACGCTTATCCTTCCCTCTGGAAACCTCACCTCACCTCCTGGTTCCCGTCAGAAACTCGCTTCCCCCCTCCTCCGATGAACCGTTTTCACCCGACAGTTGTATTATTAAAACAATTTAACCACCGATGGTTCCCAGCGCTTCTTCAAAAAAGCACGTTGCCGGGCAACCACATCAGAAAGCTCCTACATAACTACTTTGTGTTAGTGTATAGCTCCTGTTGGTAATATCAGTCAAACAGCCGAGCTGCTGGAGACCCGAGTTGAATTTATTACCTGCTGTACTCCATGTCCATCCTTCTCATTCTCCACTTACCGTCGGTCCGCTCGCCCCGCTAAACCCAGCATCTTTTATTCCACAGCATCTTCCTCTCCCGCTGAGGTGTACTGCTCCCTGCAGTCCCACACTGCTACACACTTCTTTTTTTTTATATCAAGCCTGGTTTCATCCTCTTGTTTTTCCTCCGTTACACAAGACTCAGATCTTTTCCCCCAATGCGATAGAGAAGGTGCTTATGGGTCTCAGACCAGCCGTGACCCGCTCCGTTGCATGCTTTAATAAACTTTTCCTTTATCTAAACAATTCAGGACTCTGCAGAGATGAAAAAAGACCTTTTAGTGTCGTTTGAAAGTAAGATTTGAATCTCCCTGGTAGCCGGCGTCGGGTCAGATGAGGATTACATATTCACAGCAAGTTATTTCCTGCGTATTTCTGTGTCATTATCAGTAGTTGTCTTGGTAGCACAGAAGAACAGCAGGCGAGTGTAAAATATGAGGAAATATTGGATGTAATCATGGCTTTAGTTGGACTGATGAGTGACAGTGCTGCTGACTTTTTGTCCGAGGTCACAAGTACAGGGAAAGTTTCACATTTCAAACTTCTCCAGTTGCACTTGAGGCTTAAAACCTGACCCGGTGTCATCGGGGATGTGCAACCACCGTGCTGCTAAGTTGGGAAAAGATCTCACTGTTTTCCGGAAACGGAGTCCCACCAGCAATCCAAGTAAAAATCACGCGGTTTAAAATGAAGCATGCATGTTTTTCAGCTGTAAAATGAGACCAACTGCAGCTTTAACATTGTATTCCAGCTCCTTTCCCACAACCTGTCAGGCTTTCATCCCCCAAAAAAAGGAAAGGTTCCACTTCAGTAACTTGAAACATTGGGTCTTTTATAGCTACGCCCTCCCTGCCACCGTGCTTCTCTTCCCCGGGTGACCTTCCACCAGGTCGCATGTTGCATTTTCCACCGCTCGCTCTCACGGTGTCACAGACTTTCAGACGCACTTCCGTTAAGTCCGCGAGGGCTTAAGGCCTGTCTCGCTGCAAATTCAGCGAGTGCTTAAGGGCTCTGATGTGAACCCTGGAAGCCTCGCGTGGATCGTTAGTGTCTGCAAACTTGCAGACTTTCTCGGACATGACTTATTGTGCGATTGCACCCTCGTGAGCATCCAACCTGTCAGTCATACACAGGTGATGCTGGACTCCAGAGCCGATTCTGAGTAGGCATGGTTTACCAAACCCCTCCTCCCTTCAAGTTCCTGTATGATCAACAGGATACACGCTATGTAATCACAAATTATCCAATTCCACTTCCCTTTTCCAAGGAGCTCGGGACTCCGGGGACTGTAACACTTAACCAGTGTTAAATCAGCGGGACCCTCTCGGCCCCCACATCCTCCACCGGGGACGCTTGTGTTTACCGCCCGGAGTGGCTGGAAAATAATTGGCTCCTCGAGCCGCGGTACGTTCCCCCCCTGTCAGTGCGATGGCCTCCCCTCATTGCGCTGTCACTTTAAGTCGAAGTGTATTAATGGACTGTGTGGCCCATTGATTCCTAATTCCTCTCGACGTTGACATCGGGGATAAATATAGCGTGGCACGGTCGTCTTCGGGCTTATTGTAATCAGCATTGTTATTGATCGCCTGCCCGGACCCTGCAGAAGTAATCTATTTTAAATACACTTAAAAAAAAAACGCAGGGATGGGAGGGGAAGGGGGTTAGTTTGGGGGCCTCATGTTGCTTCAGCAGAAACGACGACACAGGATAAAAGAGAGACATGCAAACACGGCCGACAGAGATAAATATTGCGAGTGAGCGCTCGGTGAAATATGTGCTGCTTCATCGTGGAGGTGGTCTCTGGGTGGTCTCTGTCAGCGCCTGTGTGTCTACGCGTCCGTCTCCGGGAGGCCGGCGGATGATGGATGAGGGCTCTGCCAGCGGCGAGCCAGACGTCGGCGCGATCGATTTATCCTCACAATTTGTCCTAAGGGGGGGGAGGGGTGACGAGCATTTCACCGCCTCTATATGTCCACACACACACATATGTACAGTATATCCACAGTATTTTCAAATGACGGTTCTCTCGCACCAGCCGAGGCCTCGGTGGACTCGAGTACAATAACCGCCTCCCCTCTCATCAAGGTCTCTTTATGGATCCGCCCGCAAAGTGGCATCCACTTGTTTAACATCCAGTCCAATGCACTTCAGTTTGCCCAGCCTTGCCTGTCTGTCTGCCTCCTTGTCTGCCTCTTGTTGCACAAAAGGTGGAGCAACGTGTGTGTGTTTCAGATGAGATCCAATCAAATAGGATGTCGTTTTTCTGCTGGTTTTCCCCCGGTTCCTTTGCTTTGCTGGTTGACGATCAATGCTAACAGATAGGAAGGACGGCCGTTGTTTTGGAGAGTGAAGACACATGCAGGAATCGTGCGTCGTGTTCACGCCGGGAGGAGGAATGTTCTGCGTTCGCCGGCATATTTCACCTCAAAAGTTCGAATTCCTGACGTCTCCGGAAGGCTATAAAATCTGCCTCCGAGAGTCGTATATATATGAGGGGTTGAAAATGATGAAGGATTGAATCTAAATGTTTGGTGGGCGAGCCGTTAATGATGATGACAGTTATGGCGATAATTTTAGGTTAGGGCTGACATTTACCGCATCGGCGGTCTCAGACGGCTCCGATCACGGCATGGGAGATGATAAATGGCTCCGTGAGAAGATTCATAGTCGTCTCACCTTTCCCCCCCCTCCTCTCTCCCTCTCCTTCTCTCTAACAGGGGATGATGTACCTGGAGGAGAGGAGGCTGGTCCACAGGGACCTGGCAGCCCGGAACGTCCTGGTCAAGTCGCCCAATCACATCAAGATCACCGACTTCGGCCTGGCGCGGCTGCTGGACGCCGACGAGAAGGAGTACAACGCGGACGGCGGCAAGGTCGGTGTAAGTGGAGGCGTTAGCATGTTAGCATTGTTCTGTAGAGCTAAATGCATCTTAAATAGATGACCCTTTTTTAATCTTATAATAATATAAGACGGCGATTTGACCGATCTCTGATGTCACCTCAGGTGAAATGGTTTCTTCTCGCTCACTGGAACAGAATCCAAATAACGAGAGCAGCTATTCACACCCAGGAGATGTGATGTTGGAGAGCAGAAGGCATAATAATCAGCCTGCGTTGGCTCCACCTTACCAGATGTTGGCTGGCTGTGATGCGTCAGGTTTTTTTTTTTTTTTTCTTTTATTACAACCAAACAAAGGGAGAGTGAATTTTTTTATTATTATCATTCTCTATGATCAGGTATCTGGATGAATTTAAACAAGAAAGAAAATGTTCCATGTGTCACGGGGCAATGTTTGTAATATACAATCCACAAGCACTTCATCCAGACGAATAATGCAGCCGCAGTTCCAATCAGTTTCTCTTGTTTGGGGGCCCAGACTGCATTAATCAGAAGCCCCTTGAGACTTTACCACACGAATGCCACCAGAATACAGAAATCACAGCCTCTCCTCCCTTCTCTGGCTCCAATAAACAAGGGATCACCCTCATCTACATCCTACCTGCCTCCCCCAACCACGGGAGACGGTGCCTTCTCCCCGGGAACAATTAGGACCTCGCGCTCGCTCCTGTTTTTAAATCTAATCTTCAGACCCACCTGTTCCTCTCTGCCGGCCCCCTAGAGTCCTGCCTCAGATGGGTTTTCCCTTTTAAAACCGCTAAATCCTGTGTCCCGCTTTTAATTATCCTCTCAACCCCTTAAAAGTTATTTTTGTGTAAATAATTTGGTTTTAATGTTGTTTGCGAAGCACCTTGAGATTCCCTTTGTGTTTTTAAAGTGTTCCAAAATCACAGGAAAGATTATTATTATGATGAAACTGTCCTCATGGTTCTCCCTCGATTCAATCCATCGCCGCTGCATCTTGGGTTGTTACCAGTCGGTTTGATGCAACCGTCGGAGCGGTTGACTCCGTGTGGATATTCACCGGAGCCTTGATAAACTGGAGCTGTTGTCGGCTGGTGCACACGTGCGCCGTAAAAATAGATGCGCCGCGAGAGATAAATCAAGGGAGATGGAGGTGGAGGCGCCGTGCCACCATGCCTACCTGCCGCATCTAATTTCCCCTCTTCCTCTTCATTTCCCTGAAGAGCAGGTGTCTGCTGTGTGTGTGTGTGTGTGTGTGTGTGTGTGTGTGTGTGTGTGTGTGTGTGTGTGTGTGTGTGTGTGTGTCGGCGCACACGTGAAGGCATCGGCTGTACTTCAAACGACCATGTGCGTTCACATGCAAAAGGCCACGTAATTGCCTTGTTCAGTGGATTTCTGAAAATGTTCCCCTACAGTCAATATGGAAATCGTGCGGCCGTTAAAATATGGCGATGTGCGGCGTCGTCCTTGTCAGGAATGTCAAAGGGGGCCCGTTTTTTAGTACTATTTCACGCACTGCCTGCTGTAAGCCTACAGGCTATTGAGCTAATGTGACACAATTGGCCAATACAATCTCATTTAGTGCCTTCAATAGCTCGCTATTGATGATCCCTGGGTTCTCCTCAAGCTAATCAATCGCTGCTCCAGTAATATCGCGAAACACGCTTGAAAAGCCGTGTCGATTTTTCTAATAGCGGGATAAAAACATGGCAGCTGTTGAGCAAAATAGCATCGTAGAAAAATCAGATGGAATAGATGTTGGAGCGTCTAATCCCCCTCTCTCTGTCTGCTTTGCCTCATCATTAAATCCCCATGGTGACGGATCGATCCCTCTCTCCCCAGATGCCCGTTAAGTGGATGGCGTTGGAATGCATCCATTACAGGAAGTTCACCCATCAGAGTGACGTCTGGAGCTACGGTGGGTGGTCATTGCATTATCGTACATCCGTGTGCGTGGACGTCATGAAGGCGTTAGGGAAATGTAGTCAGCGACCCAAAATCCTGTTTCCCCCTGGATTTGCATTTTCTCTCTGTCTCACCTTCGTCCCTCTCGTTCCCCTCTCTTCCTCCAGGAGTGACCATCTGGGAGCTGATGACCTTCGGAGGGAAACCGTACGACGGCATCCCCACGCGGGAAATCCCAGACATCCTGGAGAAAGGGGAGCGCCTTCCCCAGCCGCCCATCTGCACCATAGACGTCTACATGGTCATGGTCAAATGTGAGCAAACATATCCATACACACTGCACTTCTTAACAGCTACAGGTGGCAGCATTAAAAGACGACACTGTTGTGGAGCACGTCTTGTTTTTAAATCATGTTGACGCGGCGCTCCGGCTTTATTAAAAAGGGCTTTGTTTTTAATATGCGCCCGGTAAGGTGTGATCAGACCTCGGGGGCTCGGTTTTCAAGGCTGGAAGAGGAGTCGATATGTAAAGAGGAGAGACGAACAAAGCAATAGGGGGGAAGAGGAACTAATGAGATGCTGGTTTATGGCGTGCAACGTGCAGGCGCGGCCCCCGTCAGGGACTCTGCTCACATCCTTGTTTGTGTCATCCTCCATCTGGACGACCACACCTCCCTCCCAGCCGGGCCAACCCCCGACTCTCCCTCCAGCTCGCGCAACGCCCTCGTTTCATCCTCTCCGAATTCAGCCATCTTGCGCTCGCCGGATCCAGAAGCCCACCCTCCCATATTTCCAGGAAGCGGTCCAGAGACGCGAGCCAGTCCAACGTGGGGAGATCTGCCAGCTCGCGGCTGCTTGGCTCTCCGTTTCCATCAGCCTGGTCAACCCTCATCCCTGTCACTCTGCCTAATGGTGACTCAAAAACTCAAAGTTCTGAGGCCTTTTTTTTGTTTGCACACGTATTGTATCCGCACTCTTTGAATGTGAACTTCTTCTCCCGGTGAACAGCAGCGAAAATGCCAAACGTCTTGGAGTTCGATATCAAAAAAAAGCATTCCCCTTCCTGAAATGTCATGACATCTAATTGTTGTTTTTCATAATGAGAAATTCCTTCTGACAGCCCTGCAGCCATTAAGCAACAGAGAATAAATGATCAGATTTATGGAAAATGTTTAGACGATAATCCTGTAAATACTGGGGGTTAAAGAGACTCCCATAAAGTCCTGATTTGTCATCATCTTCAGGGCACATATGGAATATGTGACACTGTAATATTACACACTCGTCACAGCGGTGATGAAAGCAGGTCAAAGACTGAGTCAGACCAGCAGGGGGGGGGGGGGGGGGTCACGGCGCCCCCATCGGAAGCTTGGCAATTGGCCGCATTAATTCTAATTACGCTTTGACTGAGAGCCGTTGTTTGTGATTCTGGCGCGCTGTCACCCCCGCGTGCCCCGCCGCCTCAGCGCCACCCCAATAAAGATGAAATGGAGTTTGGTTCCCGGAGTAATTGCGGCTCGTTTTAGATAATGTGCCTGCGTGGGGGGGGCGCTCGAAGGAGAAATGAGATGAAGTGAGAGAAGAGCGCGTCAGGCGAGGCGACGGCGGAGAAGGTCGGGGGTTTGTTTACGGAGAGCCGGGCTCAGAGCGACAGGGGAGGGAGGGGGGGACATCGGCTGCATGAATGCAGGTCCACTAAACTTGAAATCAAGTGGAATGAAGCAATTGTATTTCGCTGGTGATCCGTGGAGCGTTCCCCTCCAGGAAGGCTCCAGGCACCCAGACCACATCCAGCCTCCCTGCTGGAGGACGTGTAATCAGCAGCTTCGTGTCTAATCTGAGCCGAAGGTGGCCGTCCACCTCCGCTGCAGGGCTCCCGCTGCAGCCGTGGCTTCAGGGAGAGAAAACACATTTCCCTCTCCCTTAATAACCACCTCTGAGATGCCCTTGAGCAAGGCACTTAGCCCTCAGAATGTATGAACGTTTTTTTTTCTGTATTTTCGACAGAACTTTCAGGCATTCGGATAATTTAAAGATAAATATGGAACACATATTTCAGTGTCGTGGTTAACACACATTAACCTCCTGTCCTCCATCGTCCTCTTCCTCTTCTCCAGGCTGGATGATCGACGCAGACAGCAGGCCCAAGTTCAAGGAGCTGGCTGCTGAGTTCTGCAGAATGGCCCGGGACCCCCAGCGCTACCTGGTCATCCAGGTGCGTTTGCTTTTAAATGATGTTGAGATATGTTGTGGGGGTGTTTTTCTAAAGAAAGGCTTTTTTTTTTTAGGGGGACGACCGCATGAAGCTTCCCAGCCCCAATGACAGCAAGTTCTTCCAGAGCCTTCTGGACGAGGAGGACCTGAACGACTTGATGGACGCCGACGAGTACCTGGTGCCTCGAGGTTTCAACGCGGCCCCTCCGTCGTACACAACCAGGCCTCGCGTCGACTCCAACAGAGTAAGCACACGCAGAAAACTGTCTCAAAACACTTCCATGACGGCACAAGGTGTTTAAACTTAAACCTTCAGCTATAATCCAACACTTAACTATAATAACAGTAATTTCACTTTAACCTCAAAGCAGAATCTTTTATTCCTCTCTGTCCTCTATGTGCTCAAGGTGGTTAAGAACTTCCAATCCACTGATGATTTTCCTCCGCTAATGGCTCACCTCCATCATTTCCATCCCAGCCCGCGTGGCTTAAAACCCGGGCTCTTTATGTGCCGGCTCCCTGGGCCCCAGCTTTCATTACTCAGAGCTCCATAAGCAAATAGCAGCTCTCTTAAAAAAGTCTGCAACCCGTTTACTCATAGACGACGGGCTCAGCATCTTATGCACCTTTTTACGCCGGCGACCTGCACATTTGCCGGCGGCTCTTTGTTTCCTAACGAACGCGCGGTAAGCAGTAATCCATCCAGGGTGCTCTGTGATGAAGGTCAGCCGGCCCCCGACCGCGGATTGGAACTCTTTTCATTATGCAGTCATAAAAGCCCCCACACGGGGAAAACAAGCCATTGTTAAAACCCATCGGCTGGCTGACTTTGCCACAGGAAGTGGGTTATTCAGGTGGCGTGGTCGCGGACGCCGATCTAGAAGAGCAGATAACGACGGCGTTACAGAAGGATGAACATAGGAGGTTTGATGAGAAAGGGAAGAGTGTGTGGATGATAAAACCTTTTTATTTCCCTTTGTTGTGTTTTGTAGCTCTGCCTCCTGTAATTGCTGCTGTAGTCGGCGAGAGTGCCGAGGAGTCGGCCCGGGTTAAATAGCCGCCGGCAAGCCAACACAGCACCGCGAGAAGCCCTTTGCTTCACGTGTCATGTTTTGTATTTTCTTATGGGTTTTTTTTTTTGTTTTTTTGTTCTTTTTTGAGGTTCAGGTGTTTGGAATCGCAGCTCCGCCTCGCTGCCCTCCACAGTCCCTTAAGGGCTGATGACTACGCTGTCAGAACTTTGTTTGAGAATTTCTCCTTCAGTAGGCAGCTGCACGGGTTAAAAGTATCACTTCCTTCGCCTCGGGTGGCGCACAAACTGGCTTATACTGACTCAAACTTTCTGTTTTTTGGCATTTCCTCTGTTGTGGTTCAATTGAACTGTAGACTTTTAAACAATGTTGTTCCGGCACCAAATACCTGAAACCTGTTTTTTCCACAAACAATTGCTCAGTAACATGAAAATGGAAATAAATAATCCCTCTCTCCCCTTCCTCAGAACCAGTTTGGCTATCGGGATGGTGGTCCAAACCCTGCGGAGCCCTCCGCGGCCGGCGCCCAAGCCTGCGTGAGCCAGGAAGCCTCGGGCGGAGCGGGTCCAGCCCCGGAGGACCAGCACTGTAACGGGAGCCTGCACAAGAAGAGCCTGAGCCAGGCTGGCGGCGAGGACAGCGGGGGCCAGAGGTACAGCGCCGACCCCACCATCTTCCTCGGGGAGAGGGCGCCCAGAGGGGACACGGACGAGGACGGGTACATGACGCCCATGAAGGACAAGAACTCCTCAGGTACGAAACACAGTAAAGTCAGCTTCATTTTCCAGAGATGTGCATACAAATAAATCCAGGTAGAAAGTCTGCTGCCCTGCAGGGCATTGTTAAAATGATGCATAACTGCATTTTAGGAGTTGTATTTATTCCAAAGCAACACTAAGCTTTGATATTATCTTACCTCGTGATATTGATTTATCACCAATAACACGGCACCATAGAAGTGAAAGTAGCACATTAATTACGCTCA